>NC_048439.1:21480499-21632638 GCF_004353265.1 Vitis riparia
TTTGGTCTACGCTTGTCACCATGTCAAGTCAAAATCATGTTTAATTTTTAGCCAAACAGAAAAAGACTTGAGCCACTATCTTCACTTAAACGTTAAGTTTTAATGGAGACAGATGAATTATGGGCCACATAACATATTTCGTCATCTTGATGAGTTGTAGGTCATGAACCAAGTTGCTTGAAAAGGACGATAGAGGACTAAAATATTTCCTCACAAGAGCCCTATAATATTATATCTTGATGACTTCCAGCAAGTCAATACCACTTTCCCCACAAGAAGTCTTCAATGGGTTGAAATTCAAAATAAATGATTCATCTAATGTGATGGAAATAGGAATAATTTGCATGCATTTCTTTTACTTTATTTATTTGGCATATCATAACTCAAACTGTTTTTTTTTTATCAACTTACTGTTGCACTATTCATTTAGTTTATCTTATACAAATATATACACTAAATAATAATAATTTCATAAATAAAAAAAGTCACCACCCAAAATATAAAAAAAATTAATGTTTATTTCTAATTTATATTATCAAAATTGCTAAGCTTTAGACAATTTGATTAAATTACGAAGTCAAAAATTTATTGAAAAAAGCTAATTACAAAAAATATTAAAAATAAATTCCAAGGGATGCAAAGACAAATAAAAAAAAAAGAAAAAAAAACGAGGGCTTTTCCTAAATTGTTGAAATCCAAAACTCAAATCTCATTTTTTGCGTCAAACATTAACAAAAGTTAGTTTTTATTACTTATTAATGTAAAACTTGATTAATATATTGTAAAAATAAAAAGAAAAATAGTTGTCAAAGTAAATTTGTGAAAGTATATTGAAAATAAAACAAACTCTCTCTACACTCCTACTTCATCTAAATTCTTGAAACCCATGGTTTCTCTACGATCTTTGCAAATATAAAGCTAATCATCTCTCCGAATCCATGGCAGACAAAGACTTTAACTAAACAGTTCAACTCCCCATTTGTGCTATGCAATTTTATTTGCTTATGTTCTGAAGGGTCGTATTTGGTTATTGAGTGTTTTTTTGTTTGGTGGATAAGAAAACACAGGAAAACGAAAAAAGGAAACTGGAGTTTTAGATTGTGGGCCTAATGCTTTCTCCACTGCCCATGAATTTAAGGTCCATTAAAGAATCAAATTTATGTAAATCAGGTGTAACTGTTGGTTAAAAAAGATGGCATTGCCTACTATACAATGACTCCTTAAAACAAGTCTCACATCAAACATCTTCTCGGGGTATGCTTTTAGAATACACTTAACGTATTTTTAGTTGCTTTTGTACAATGTTGTGATCATAGTTGTGCTACAAAGTCTAAAGTATAAACCATTGAACTTCACAAATGGATCAACCGCCCTTGAGCCTTGAAAATGGCTAGAAAAACAAGCCTTGTTTTCTTCTTCTCTCCCTCTTTTCTCTTCTCTTTTCACCCTGCACGCTCTCTCTCCAAAATGGATGATGCATCGTATATGTTTCATAAGATACACTTAAAATAAGAAGAGCCTACATTTCATTGTGAATATGTATTAGTTTCTCTGCATTCAATAACTACAAAATCAACACAAATGTAAAACAAGAGTAAAAGATAAGAATGTCAGGAAGATGAACAATTAGACTAACAGGAGTACCTGATTTGCAAAATCTGCGGCTGAGTGCACAACTTCAGCCAACATAACATGGCTAGAGGTTGTTAACCAGACCCCAAACTTGAGAGAAAAGGCGAGGAAGTTACACCATAATGCAGTTCTGACTGCTCGTTGGCTAGAATAAACGTGTTAGGCAGACACAAAAGAAAACAAAAAAGGTCAGATGGTGAAAAGTGGGAGCTAAATTTCTAGTCCCTAATTGCAAAAAAGGCTCAAAATTCTTGATAGGTTTGGATTCAGTGCAGTTCATTAATATGCAGCTTGGATTGACGTCATCCACAATCACTCCACTTCCTAAGAAAGTCACCCATAAAATCACACTAGATAATATCAATATCACCTGTGCTGATCATTGATTTCAATGTTCTTAACTTCCTTGGCTCTAGTAAAAAAATCTGCAAAGATCAAAGACAGCCAACATCAACCCACAAAATGTATAAGAATAAAAATAAAACCACACCATTCACCCACCTTTAAAGAAAAAAAATATTCACTACGATTGATATAGTGGCGATTAGAATCTAAAGAGGTCCCACAACTGCACAGAAAATTCCGCAATATGGGCCTTGGAGCGAAAAAAAGGGCTCCATTTTCTGGGAATTTACAGTAAGAGCTGGGTTGTTGAAGGCTGTGGTTGAAGGATGGAGAGGAATGTAGGAATTGGGAGAGAGTGAGGAGGCGAGAGAGGGGGAAATGGGAGTAGTGGTGGCGCGTGAGGAGAGCTGGAGATGGGTTAGGCGTGAATCGAAGAAGGCAAGAGCCTATCTTCTTGTTGATGCTTCTCTGCATGCTCCTTGCTACTCCACCTCCATGGAAGCCCTTGTTTCAGAGATTTCAGGGTTTTGAGCTTTTTGGTTTTGTGAGTGGGAAGGGTTTTTGGAGAAATGGGAGGAGAGGGGTTTCTGGAATTGGAACATGCTTTCCGATGTGTTTTTCCACTTTTGGGTAAAAATAAAAATAATAAAATAAATAAATTTATTATTATTATTATTATTATTATAATTATATGACTCTATGTTCAAGTTAAAATTTATTTTATGATACAATTTATTTTATAAAATTGAAAATATTTATATTATAGATAAAATAAATATTATATAAAAAATTATTTGAGAAAAAAGGTAAAAAAGATGGTATTTATGTTAAGGAAAAACTTTCCCAATTTTAAATTTTAGGTTTTTTCATATAATAATTATAGAAAAATACTTCATTATCTAAAATACTTCAAAGGTTGGCTTCTCTTGCTACTTTTGTTTTTATTATTTAAACAATGATTTTTCTTCAAAAAAAAAAAAAAAAAAAAAAAACTCCTACTCTTAAACATTATTTTAAACAATAAATATTGTATATAAATAAAATAAATATTGCACAAAAAATATAATATATAAGAATATTATAGTTAAAAATAACTATAGTACTTTTTTTTTTTGGATAAATATGTATACAACATATTCATTATACTAATTGTATTTTTATCATAATATTATAAATCAATACCAATTTTAACTTAGTTTTATGTTGTTTGGTTGTGAATGAGAAATTTGCCGGAAAGAAAATTAAAATTATTAGGCATGACCTAAAAGCAAAGAATAAAATCCATTTTATCCCCTCAACCTTTTGTGTCTTTTACACTTTGTCCCACATTCAAAATCCAACACCCTTCAAACTTCTTAATGGGTAGCACTCAACTTTTTTTTTTGGATGATTTTTATTTTCCTTCAATGGATGTGCTCCACACGTGATGTAATAAGAGGGTAAAAATGTCATTTAAAAGATATCCATGGCCCTAAAATCCATTCCTTCATTTTTCTTTCTCTGAAAACCTTGAAATCCTCAAGTCTAAAAAAACACACCTCCTTATAATCGATCTTCCTATTATGCTAAGACAATGAGTCCAGTGCATTATATGTTGGCAATTTTGTTTAAATATATTCTGGCTCATAAAAGTTTTTAAATAGTGACTTACTCTTCATTGAAGATTCAAGGTTATTGTTAGTTGAACCATAAAGTTATAGGTAAGTTTAAAAATGTTTATTTAGTGGCAAGTTAAATGATTAAAGGGTTAAAGTGGATCAATATTTTTTTTATAAGCTAAAAATACTTGAATTAATGTTTTGGAAAAAACAAGAGACACTCGAGCGGTGGAACCAGCACTCAAGTGCTTATCTAACACTCAAGCTCACAAGGCGTTCGAGCGATGGTTAAGTGCATTCAAGTGGTTATCCCAAATATGCTAGAATATGGTAGATTTCTTTTTGAAATTTTACAAGTATTCTTTTTTGGAAATTCTATATATCGATCCCTTAGGCCTGTAGGCCTATATAAACCCTCTATTAACCCCTTTTAGGGTTAGACACCTTGAAAGAGTTGACCAACTTAACCTATCATTCCTAATCTCTCAAGAAAAAATTCATAATATTGAATTTCGGGTTGTTGGAAGAACTTGCATCCCCTTAGAGGTTGAGAAGAATCTACTAGAGCATTAGAGGTGTTATGTCGCGGATGTGGATCATGGTATAGGTGCTAGAGAATAAGTTTTTAAGGTAAAATGGTCAAGTAAATTTGTGTACTTTGATATGAAATAGTGGATTGTATATTAAAGGTCTTAGACCTCATAGATTTTATTTCCACAATTAGTGTTAGGTTTTTCCACATAAAAAATTATTATGTCTCTTGTTTGATATTTGATTACTTTGATTATCCCTAATATCTTCAAGTTTTATTTTGGGTTAATTTTTCATCGCTTATATTGTATTATTTAAAAACACCTATTCCCTCATCTCCCCTCTCAGGTGTTATCCTATTAGACAAAAGGTTTTTTCAATTGGTATTAAAGCAAGCTTTTCTAAATAAAAACCATATTTTTATCAATCTTGCAAGTCCAATATGGAACAACCAAGGTTTGAAGCTCCCTTAAATAGTCCACCCTGTTTCGATGGGAGTAATTATCCCAACTAAAAGGCTCGAATGATTTTTTGAAAATGCAAGGAGAAAAGGTTTAGAATGCAATGAAATATGGATGAAGACTTCATTGAAACTAGATGTGAATGGGAAATCTACTAATGAATTAAAACCCAAAAAAGAATGGCATAAATTAGATAATGAAGAAAGTGATGCCAATGCTCGGGTTCTCTTTAGCATATTCAATAGGGTAAGTCCTAATGAGTTTTACAAGATAGCAACTTGTAAAGATGCTAAAAAAGCCTAGGACATTCTCCAGGTTACTCATGAAGGCACTTTAGTTGTGAGGTTGGCTAAATTGCAAATGTTAACCTTCAGATTTGAAAGCATTAAAACGCAAGAGAATCAAACTTTCTTTGCATTCTATGCTGAATTAAGTGACATTGTGAACTTCTTTTTTTAACTTAAGAGAACAAATCCCTGACTTTAAAGTAAGTAGAAAAATCTTGAGATCCCTTCCTGAAAGGTTTAGACCTAAGGTCACCATAATAGAGGAAAACAAGGATATTTACTCCATGAGGGTTGATGAACTTGTTGGTTTTTTTCAAATCTATGAAATGACCTTTCTAAACTCTCACAAGCCTAAAGAGTCTACTTTTAAGGATAATGAAATTGAAGAAAAAGAGTCTGAAAATCATAATGAGATAACTAGGGATGAACTAGCGCTCATGGCTAAACGTATTAAATGGGTTTGAAACTTAACAATAGACCTAATAAGAACAAGGACTTGGGAAAGAAAAAAAGATTTGGTAGGTCTTCTAAAGAAAAAGATAAGGAAGTTACGAAAGAGAAAAAAGGTAAAGTATTTTAATTATGGAGGTTTGGAACATTTTTCTATTGACTATGTCCTAGTCTCAATGACATTAAAAAAAATTGTGCAGGCTACATGGAACGACACTTACTCTGGTGAGAGTGACTCTATGACTTCTAAAGATGCAAGGTATGAGCAAAATGATTATTTAAATTTTATTGCATCTGTTGATTCTAAGCATGATACTAATAGTCATGAGAGTGAGTATACTAATGAATAGAATGCTAGTTTTCTTAGAAATATTTCCATTGAATATCAAAAACCGATTGAACAATATTTGAAGACTCATAATATTTTTAACTCATAAAAAGCTAAAATTGAATATTTTTAGTGAAAAAAGACTAATTATCTTGCGAAAATTTGATTTGTTGAGTTTGAATATCATTCTCTTCTTGAGAAAAACAATATTCTGACTTAAAAAATTGAGACTAAAAAACCATCAATAAGGCTTTTCACCTTGGGACTAGTGTTGGATGAAATTCTTGAGAAATGCAAGTCCCAAGGATATAAGAAAGGCCTCGACTATATTAGCAAAACCAAGACTTCCACAAGTGGAGGCATAGTATTAGTTAAAAGTAAGGAGGAAACTCCTAACCAAGAAACATCTTCTAGCACTCTCTCACTATTCACACACTGTAAGAAGTCTAAATATACTCAAAGTAGGTGTCACACTAGATTTCTTGAGAGCTATGAGTCTCAATTGAATAGGCTTGTGAATGAGTTTAAATCTCTAAAGAATAATATTTTGAACACTATGAGAGGGAAGAAAACCAATACAGAGCTTAAGACTCAACAAAGCTCATCCGAGTCACCACCTAAAACAAGTGTGGATGAGAAAAGATAGGCTTAAGTGTTAGATTGTTTACATAGCCCTTAGAGCTAAAGCCCTTAGTGAAGCTCTAGGCATATGACAGGTGATAAGTCTTTCGTCGCCTCTCTTGAGGATTTTAATGGAGGAAACATCACCTTTAGGGATGGTAGTGTAGCTCGTGTGAGAGGTAAAAGTAGTATCTCTGTCCCCATATGCCTAGATTTAGATGGAGTCCTTTATGCTAATGAACTTAAGGGTAATCTTCTTAGCATTAGCCAAATTTATGACAGTGACTATAGGGTAAACTTCTTTTAAAGTTTGTGTGAAGTGATAAACAAGGAAAGAAAATTCATTTTCATTATGCTTAGAACATTGGATAATTGCTATGCAATAAATTCTAGTTCTAAAACCTCTTTGGTTTGTAGTAGGGTTAAGCTTGATATCATTGAGTCATGGCATAGGAGGCTAGATCACATAAACTATAGACACTTGGTCCACATAACTAACAAAGACCCAGTTAGAGGCATCCCTAAGTTGAGTAGTCAACCTAAATCTATTTGTGGAGAGTGCCTAAACGGTAAACAAGTAAAAAACTCACACAAAAATATTCAAGGGAATAACACTTCTAGGCCTTTAAGTCTTTTCCACATGGATCTCATGGACCCTATATGAAAATGGAGAGTAAAGGATGTTGTTGATTTTTCTAGATATTCCTTTGTAAGTTTTCTAAAGGACAAATCTGAAACATTGAGCACTTGAAGTCCTTGTGCACTAGAATTCAGGCGAAAATAGGTAATCCTATTGTTAGGATTAGGAGTGATAGTGGGAGAGAGTTTGACAATGTAGAAGTTGATATCTTTTATGAATTAAAGGAGATTAAACATAATATTTTGCCTTTAGAACTCCTCAACAAAATGGAGTGGTAGAAAGGAAGAACCGTGTTCTTTAAGAAATGACCTGAGTAATGATTAACATGCATGATACTTCTATGCAGTTTTGGACTGAAATAATTAACATGACTTGCTATACTGCCAATAGGGTTTTCCTTAGGCATGGAACAAAGAAAACATCCTATAAATTGTGGATTGGAACAAAGAAAACATCATATGAATTATGGATTGGCAGTGAGTGCTATATTCTCAAGGATAGAGGAAACCTAGGTAAATTTGATTCTAAGTCTAATTTGGGTATTTTCCTATGTTATTCCAATAAAAGTAAAACTTATAAGGTTTATAATCAGAATACTAAAGTTATCCAAGAATCTTCAAACGTAGTCATCAATGATTTTGGATATGATTAGGAAGTCATTGACTTTGAAAGTTTAACCTAAAAATCAATTAGGAATAACCTTGAAAAAGTTTACTTAGATGATAGTCTTAAAAGTATCCTAAAGAGGTAATTGACCCCAACAGGGATGAAAAACCACTTGAAATTGCTAAGTTAGGCAAAGTAGAAAGTAAACATAAATCCAGAGTACCCAAAAATTACCATATCTCAAATGTAATAGGAAACATGGATGAGTTCATGGTTACAAGGAGACAATCTAGACAAAATGAGATAGATTTTTTTTTTTGTTATACCTCCTAATTAGACCTAAAGAATGTAGAGGAAGCCTTAGGAGATAAATCATGGACTACTACATTATAGGAAGAATCAAATCAATTTGTTAGGAAGAATGTGTGGTACTTAGTCCCTAGGCTTAAAGACAAACCTGTAATAGGCACAAAATGGATATTTAAATGAGCATTTCTAATGGTATAGTTTCCTCATATATTTTTCTCGATTTTCGAGTTTTTTACTTTTAGTTTTTGTATGATAGGACGTTGTTGTCTTTGGGAGGTGTCTTCTCGGAAGCCTTACTCTCACGAAGTTGTTCAGGGCATCCCTATCTAGGGTCTTTTCGACTTGGATAATCTTCACTTGGAGCATTTTCACTCTAAGGAGGCTCAAGATAGATACTACTCTGTTCTCCGGGGTTATTGAGTCAAGGTAGAGCTACTCATTGATCTTAGAGCCTTTAAGGACACCTCTTTCTTGGTTTCTTCCATGCTAGGGGCTTGGAAACTCTTATGACTGTTTGAGAGACCTCGTATCCTCATTACATTCAAATGTTCAATTCAAACATCCATTCAGTAGTTTGTGGTCTCATATTTAGTGTTACCATGTATGGTTAGACCTTCATGGTCTCTACTTGATCTATTAGGTGTGTTATGGGCATGTTTTTTCTTACTAATTAGCTAGATTTTATTCTTTTTTCTGGAGGTTTAAGCACTCACTAGAGGTGAACTTGCCTCTATTCCTGTTACTTTGTATGGCGAGTCCTATTCGTTGTCGACTTACGTTTCCATTGCTAACTTCACCAAGTTAGCTTGGGTCCTCGCTATGTTTATGTCTTATTCCTTCTACTCCTCCTTCCATCGTACTCAGATTTGTCACCTTGTGGCTTGTTTTATTCATACCATTCTCTTTGGGTAGTAGTTCGACATTGTCTAGGTGATCCTTGACACCATGACATCATACCGCGATCCCACCATGCACAGTGGAGCTCCCCTATTCACCCTTCTTATTACTATGATTCTGGAGCACATCAGTTTCAATTTCGATCTTGCTTTGGTAGCTTGGGTGTCTCGCACTCTCATTAATGTGAGTTTTTGGGTCAAGCACTATAGCCATGTGTACGGCCGATAATCCCTCTGGCCTCAGCTCAATCAACCTCCATTCCTCTAACTTCAATGTCATAATAGGTGGCTCAAGAGACTGCAATAGAGAAGGAGGAGATTAAGGCAATGAAGTAGGATTCTCCCATTTTAAAGGTGGTTTCAAGATGGGGAATAGGGCCCTTGTTTTCACCCATCTCTAATTCTGGGTCTTTAACATTTGTTGACCTCAACCCTAATTATTTCTTCCAATATATGCCCCATTACAAGCATTTTTTGTTATCTCCTTATCCCCACTTTATGGTGGGCTTGGTCCAGCACAAATAGGTTGGTGAGTTAGTTAAGGTTTGTCCTGGAAGCCTAAATGGACCAAACATGAGCCTAGTTTTTTATAACACCTACTAGTGGTGGGCCTTCGACTATTCTAATGTAAGCTTCAAGGCTTCATTGACATAACAAATGATCAGGCAAAACCATTTAATATTTTTTATTGTTAGCTATTATATTTTTACTTTTAACCATAAGTAAGGAGAAATGGGCTAGGTTCCTTGGCCTAAAAAAACCCTTGTATTCAAGCTTATGACTTAGGCTTGGGTTTCAAATTGGGCTTTCCAGCCAAAAAGAATTTGGGCTCAGGGCATTAGATAAATCATAATTAATGTATGATTGTTGATTTATTTCTTTTAAGCAAGTTCAAAATCATTGAATGTGATAGAAATTTATTAGACCTGTGTGGATTAACAAAAAATGTTAGGAAAAATAAAAGTGAGGAAATGAATTTAAATTTTTAAATTGGATTTTTCATGAAAAATGTGAAGGAAAATAATAAAAAATACCATAAAAATTTTCAATTTTCAAAGTTTTCGTTCCTTTTATAAAAGAAATAAATAAATTTGGAGATTTGTTTTATAGCTCTAAATGTGAAAAGGGAATAGAGGTGTTGAAATGGTAATCAATAAAAACCTACAAAATTTTCAATAAAGTAATTTACAAAATAAGAATAAAAATATAAAAAATTTACAAAATATTGGTAGTTTGATTTTATGAAAATATCGAAAAATATTATATAAAAATTCCTAATTAAAAAAATTTGATGCAATCAAAATTGCCCAAAACCCATAACAAGAAAGGAAAACTCACCTTTTTCTTTTCAATCCTAAACTTCAAATACTCAAATTCAATTTTTCATACAAAATTAAACTAAATATATTTTTAGAAATTTTAAATAACTCTTGTTTGAGAAACTAGTTAAACTACCTTCATGTAGTATAATTTAAATTTAAAAAATGAATTTACCATAAATTAATGAAATTATCATTCTCAAAAATTTAATATGACTAAAATAAATTTTGTTTTTTTCTATTTTTTCTCTTCTTTTTCAAGAAAATTTAGATCTAAAACTTTCCCATGAAATGATAACTCATAAACCACACCCTAAAAGTGAAATCAATATATATAAAATAAATCCACAAATTTCAAAATCATAAAACCAAAATTCTATCATATTTAACTACTATTTTGAACTTAAATTTCAAGGTTTTTAATAAAATTTTACCTCAATGAAATAGTGATTTTTAAAATTTTTTTTACTTTAATAAAAAAGTTGTTTTTTCCTCAGTTATCTTTTCCATCTTCAACTTTATTATAATACTCAAATCTAATTTTTTTTATATACAAAATTAAACTAAATTTATTTTTGAAAATTTTAGATCACTCTTGTATAAAAAAACTACTTAAACTACTTTAATATTATATAACTTGAATAAAAAAATGAATTTATCATAAATTAACAAAGATATAATAAAAATAAATAAATATGACTTAAATAAAATTTATTTTTATTGATATTTATTGACAAAACCATAACCTTTCAATAGCCTGATTGTGCTGGACCAAACCCATCTTAAAGTGGGCGTGTAATGGTAAGGAGATAATAAGAAATGCCTACTACTCGACCAATAGGGAGAGATGGTGCCAACTTATATTGTGTTTTCCATTGTACTGGATTGTTGGTCTTTGACACTACTTTGAAAGTTTATTTTGGGTGTTTTTTTAGTCATTTTTAAAGTGTAGGATCAGTTAAAAAAAAAATTTGCATGAATTGAATCTTTGTTGTGCTCTTAATTCATGCAATAGAATGACATCTTGTGAGATGAGAATTCTTTGACCCCTAAATTTTTTTTATCACAAGCAACCAACAAACAAATTCCATACACCAATGTTTTAAAAACATGACCAGCCAATCAAATTAGTTGGCTCTACTCGGTTTGGATATGATCTTGATGATTGGTAAACTAGTGGAACCAACTAGGTTTGGAACCGGTCTTGATTTATTTCCATTTAGGTTAGACAAAAATTTTGAAAAAAATCAATAAATAGAGATGATGTTGAAATTTTAATAAAATTTATCATTTATATTTATGTTTAACTATTTTTCGTTATAATATAGTTATAGAATGTAGTTGCAAACTAGAAGAATATAGTTGGAGGAATGGTGTATGCTCTAGTGGATGGTGTCTCAAACTCAATTCCCATGGATAGAGGAGTAAGAGTCAGAAACACAACAAATGGAATTGGCACTAAAACGGGTTGTGAATTTGATTGAGAAATAACTAGTCTCATGATAGACAAAGGAACGACTGTGCTAAGAAGAAATGGGGTTTTATCGCGGTTCTTTGTAGGTTGATGAGTTCTTCGGTCTAACATGTGTGATTTTCTCACTTTTGAAACTTCATTTTTGGTTTTGATCCATTATAGAGAAGATATGTGACATAATCCGCTTTTGGCTGTTGTTATCAATTGTTGCCTTCATATGGTAGAATGATGTTTGTTAACTAAAACTTCTATGACCAAGTTTGAATTTGATACATGGGTGGAGCTGATTTGTTTAAATATTCATGTTTTGGTGAATACAAGTCATTTTAATTGAGCAAAAAATACATATAATGTAGAAGATGGATAAAATTAAGTTAAATACTTACAGAAAATTAAGATTTTAAGACTCTTCAATTTAATAAAAGTTTTGTTGTACTAAGGATTATGGGTTATGCATTCAATTTTGGGTAGAAGGAAAATACTATCCAAACAAGGCCTACATATAATCTAAAGCATTCTCATCCTTAGGAAGCTTAGGGAATGGATTAGATTAAATAAGTTAGCTCAAAAGTGATGTAAAATGTGGGTATGTTGTATAAAAACACACATATTTTCTTCTTGTTTTTCACCATTCAAAAGGTTATGATCTGCTTAATTTGATTGAAAAAAAAAAAACCATACTACTTTTTTTTTCCCCAATTATAAATTTTAGCCACTTTTTGTCAAAATTAACTAGAATGCTGTAGACACCAAAAAGGGAGAAAAAGGTCATAGATTTAGGTTAATAAAGAAATATAGTTGGGACAAATAATTAAAATATCTTACATTGGTCGATCATCATATCGTACTCAAATTTAATAAGGTAGTGGAAACATAACTAATAATTATATTTTCAAAGAGAAGTTGAAAATTTGAAATTGGAAATTTCTTCTATTCATTTTTAATATTTTTTAAGGGCTACTATAAATTTTATCCACAAAGGGATAACATACTCTTTTTTTAGTAGTTAAACAAGCTATAACCTTTGAGAATCACAATTGATCTTAATAAAGGTCCTTTTTATATCAAGAAATTTCTCTTTAAATAAATTAAAAGAGAAATCTTGCTTTTTATTGCAACTGTAATGAAATTCACTTTCAAAGTTTGTAATTATACATAGAGCATATAAAGATCTACAAACAAAATTTATTACCTTCGCAGGTGATCTTTGGCATAGGTTGCTCTTCCTCTCAACAACCATTTGACAATTTTATCCACAAAATCCAAGTAGGTCTCACACCAAGATTTCCTTGTTGCCAAAACAAAATATGGAACTAAAATACCCATCGCAAATCCTAAGCCAACACTCAAGTAAAACCATTGATCAATATAACCACCATCATTTTTGTCCTTAATAGCACTATACTTTTTATCTAGATCTTCATCTTGGCATTTTGTGACCAATGGATCTCCACAAAGATTAGGGTTTCCAACAAAGGCTAACTCATTGAAGGTTGTCATTTGCCCTATAAAGGGGATCTTACCAGAGAAATTATTATTTGATAGATTCAAATAACTCAAGAATGTTAATGAAACCATGCTTGAAGGAATGCTTCCGGAAAGCTTATTCCTTGACAAATCAAGAGATAATAACTGGTGCAACATTGAAATGCTTTCAGGAATTTGGCCATTGATGTGATTCCCGGACAAGTTCAAAACCACCAAACCAAACAATTTTGTTATTTCTTGGGGAAACTCTCCACTTAAATTATTGTCGGATAGGTCTATGCCTATAACAAGAGAAAGAGTCCTGGTGTATTCAAGACTTTGGCCTTTCATAATCACCACCAATCGTTCTTCATACCAAGAGTTGCTCACATTGTCATACAAAGGATATATATTCTTGTTATACTCCGGAACCATGGCTTTAAGCTCAACCAAAGTGACTGGAATTTCACCCATCAGATTGTTTTGTGCAAGGTCTAAGACATGCAGGGAGCTTAAATTTGAGAGCTGGGAGGGAAGTCTTCCAAAAAATACATTTGACCTTAAGTTGAGTATTACAAGATTTATGAAAGCAGTTCCAATCCATGAAGGAACCTTACCCGATAATTGGTTATAACTGAGATCAAGGAGTTCCAATCTTGATAAATTTTGGAAAGATGAGGGGAGCTCTCCTAAAAGCTTGTTGTCGTTCAGGTGCAGTGATTCGAGCCATTGTAACTGGCCCAACGACTTTGGTAGCATCCCAGATAAATTGTTATTTCCAAGGTCTAGAACAATTAGGCTAGAGCAATTATTTATGGTAGAAGGAATTCTTCCAATCAAATTATTCCTTGAAAAATCAATGACTCGAAGAGAGGTGATGTGTCCTATGGAATCTGGGATGGTCCCTGTTATTTGATTTTTCGAAAGGAAAAGGTAATTCAAGTCTAACATAGATTCACCTCTACTCAGTGAGATAGGGCCAGAAAATTTATTGTGGGAGAGATCTAGTAAATAAACCCCTTTGATTGAAAAAGGAATAGGTCCCTCAAAGAGGTTGTAACTGAAATCAATAGATGCATCATCACTAGAAGGAAATTTTAATGAATTTGGTAGCTGACCTTGTAACTGATTGTGAGAAAGACTTAAGTACCTTAGGTTAAAAGAAATATTCCAAAACCACTTGGGTATGGAACCTGAGATGCTAGCATTTGACAAATCTAGAATGGAAAGCTCCTTTTGAGACCTAAGCCAAGTCGGGAATGAAGGGCCTAAATTGCATGAAGCCATACTCAGATCAGTGATTTGGAATGGGAGGACCCAGGTGGAACTAACATTCAAAACGAGACCTGAATTTTCATCCATCAACAGAGTCTTCAACTTACTTAACTTTGAAAAATGTTCTTCAGAAAGAATTCCAGTCAAGCGATTCTTAGAAATATCCAATACAACCAATTCAGAAAGTTGTCCAAAACTAACTGGGAGACTCCCATTCAGTTCATTCCATCCAAGCTGCATCTCATTCAGATTTTTGAATGTCCCAAAAGAAACAGGGATAGAGCCTTGAAGCATGTTCACAGATAGATCGAGATGTGTAAGTTTTTCCAACTGACTCAACCGTTCTGGCAATCGGCCCACTAATTGATTCCTGGACAAGTCCAAATACCCCAGTTCTGGTAAAGGACCTTCAGAACTGCAGTTTTTGATCTCTTCGAGAAACTCAGAGAAACTTCCTGTCAAGGTATTGGTACCCAAATCCAAATGTTTTAAGTTGCAAAAATTTCCGATGGAGGTTGGAATTGTTACTGCAATCATCATCAAGAGTATTAAAATAATTTGTTTTTAATAAATTGTTTTATGAAAAATAAGAAAGTTCACGAGAAAGGTAAGAAACTTTGCCTTCTTAATGCATGATCAAATGAACGGAGAAAAGATAATTTAAAATATTTTTAGAAACAAGTGTCTGCATGGAATAAATTGAGAATATTGTTTTTAGAAATTAAAGTTTCCAAACAAAATTTTGTTTCAAAATATAATATAATATTTGTAAAAGTTATTATAAAAAAACTCAAAATTTGATTTTGAAAAAATATTTTAAAAAGGTTTACAAGAAACAAAATACATTATAATATTTGTAAAACTATTATAAAAAACTCAAAAAATGATTTTAGAAAACTATTTTAAAATTTGTTTACAACCAAAACCTAGATTCTGTAGTGTAATCTTTCAAATACATCAAAAACCCTAAAAATTCCCCTTCATTGGTCAATTGTGCAATGAATTTATGACAAATCATGCATGATAGAGTTAAAATAATTTAATTTAAAATAATTTAAAAAGAAAAAAAGAAAAAAAGAAAAAAGAAAGAGAGAGTTTATGAGAAAATAATTTAATGAGTGGTGAGAAGATAATTGAAGTTGCTTTGATGGTTTAATGATAAAAGTAAGAGATTATTAGAAAGTCTGAATAATTTAATGCAAAATATTTTTTTAAAACAAGTGTTAAACTGTAGAACCATTACATTATTTTGATGTATCAAAATCAATAAAGCGATAATAATTTTTCTAAGCCAGGAACGTACCAAGAAATTTATTCTTTGCCAAATTCAGAAATTCTATCTTCTTCCAACTTCGGCTTAACAGTTGAGAGCAACTACCTGTGAGATTTTCGTTCTCTAATAGATCCAAGTGCTGCAAGTTAGGTAGTTCACCAAGGTCCGGTGAAATATGCCCATATAACTTATTAGAGCTTACATCAATGTATACAAGGCTGCTAAGGTTTAGAAGCCATATTGGGAACTTTGACCGGAAAGAGTTGCCACTGATGCTTATGACAGACAGTGAAGTAAAATTGATAAAGTTTAGAGATGAAATTGAACCGGAGAGCTCAGAATCTTGTAGGTGCAACTCTGTTAAAAATGAAAGCTTGTTGAATACCTCCATCCAGTGAGATCCTACCATTGATAGGTTGACATAGTTCAACTTAAGATGCCTTAAGGAAACAAGACTAGTCATCCATTCAAGGTCCTTAACAAATAATAACTTTTGAAATTCATTGGAAGAAAGATCAAGAAATTGCAAATTAGAAAGGTTTCCCAATGTTGGAGGAATTGCACCACTGAATCCACCATTTGATAAGTTTAGATAGCATAATTTCTTCAAAGATCCAAAGAATTTAGGGATTGGGATATGCTCAAATGAGTTGCCACTCAAATCTAAATATCTCAAGGATTTGAGTTCTTTCAAAGAAGGTCGAATCTCCCCGCTTAATTTCATTGAGCTCCAATTCTCATATGTTTCTTTAGGAGAATATGGGTTATGAAGATTGATTGAAATAACAACTCCTGTGTTGTTTTTGCAACCAATTCCCTCCCATTGACAACAATGGCCTCCTGTCCATGATGAAAGTCGGTTGTTGGAATCTTTAAGACCATTTTTGAAGTCAAGAAGAGCTTCTCGATCGACTCTTAAGCAATCTCCCTTAAGGGTTTCACCCTTACTAGCTAGATCTCTTATTATTAAACATAGAATGACCAAAAGGAAACCAAGAATTGAATTTTTCTCCATCCGAGAACACCTATAGAAGTAAGTAATTAATATTAAGTTCCAACAGAAGAATCAAAATAGTGATGAAATTTGATAAGTAACTAGAACATCAAGATATTGGATACTAAATAACACATTTATTTTAATCAATCATAAGTTTAATAAGATCAAAAAATGTCAAGTGGATGGAATACTTGAATAGTTATCCATATCAAATATGGTTTGATGATTGTTGCTAATCAAACACAAGATAAGCTTGGAAGCATTAGATAGAGGAAAACACTAGAGACAACTTGTTATTATTGGTAAAGTAATACAAGACTAGTGATCCATTCGAGATCATTAACATATAAATCACAGGATTCAAAATTAACAAATAAATCAAAAGATTGATGGCTAGAAGGATCGAGAAATTTCAAATTAGAGAGGTTTCTCAGACCAGGAGGAATTGCTCCATTGAACCCACAATTTGATAGGTTTAGATATTCTATATTCTTCAAAGATACAAAGAATTAAGGAATTGAAATACATTAAAATGAGTTGTCACTCAAATCTAAATATCTCAAGGATTTGAGTTCTATCAATAAAGTTCTAATCTCTCCACACAAGGTCATAGAGGTCCCATTCTCATATGCTTCCATGGGAGAATATGGGTTATGAAAATCAACTAAAATAATAGCTCTTGTTTTATTTTCATAATCAATTCCTTCCCATTGACAACAATCAAGCCCTCTCCATGATGAAAGCCAACTGTTAGAACTTTTGAGACCATTTTTGAAAAGCATCTCTATAAGTTTTAAGCAATTTCCCAAATTGGTTTCACCTTTACAAGCAGGTTTTCTTATTATTAAACATAGAATGATCAAAAGGAAACCGAGAATTAAAATTTTTTCCATCTAGGAGCACCTATAGAAACAAGTGAACTTAAGTTCCAACACAACAATAAAAATAGTGAAAAAATTCAATTCGTAATGGAATCAAGACATCATACAATTAATAACATATTTAACTTTAACCAATCATTTGTTTAGAAAGATTAAAAATTTCCAAGTAACCAACATACTTGAATACATGTCAAAGAAAATATAATTGGAATCATCTCAATAAATATCAAATATGCTTGATGATTGCTATTGATCAAAACATTCTAATTATAGAAATCACCTACAAGAAAAACTTGAAGCATTAGATAAAGAGAAACACTTCGAACAACTTGAGATTATTAGTAGAGTAGGATCTTACCTATTATCTCTTTTTTATGGTGTAGTCATTCCTTTGGATGCAGAGATATATATAGAAGATAATTCAACTAGAAACCATGTGGATGATAGTGATAAGCACTTTTCCTTTCTTTTTAGCAATATTTTGAAAAATGGACTGGACCAACCAATTGAATAGATTCAATTGCTGACCAATTCACTTTTCGGGTTGGGTGACCTTTTCCAACCACTTTTTCTTCAATCGCTTTAATATATTTTTGTCATCTCTTGGTTCCTCATTAAGAAAAATTTGCATTGGATTGACTTCAACTTTATGTTTGGATCATCAAGATTCAAGCCTTTTCAATTGTTTGTGATCCACAAAAAAAAGAAAAAAAAAAAAAAAAAAAAAAGAAAAAGATATATAAATTAAAAATTCAATTCATATCAACAAATTTTAGCAATCCACTTCAGAATATATAAAATTAAAATTTGTGTTCTTGTAATAATGATTCTAAGTTTTTTTTTTCTCTTCATTTTAAGAACCATTTGAAAGTGTCAATTGCATTTTCAAAGTTATAAGACTTTGATGAATATTTGTAAATAGTAGATATTCATATATTCTTAATTTTTTGAAAAAATAAAATAAAAAATTAGAAAAAAGATTATTTATTTATTTATTTTTTCTCATTCCTTTAGATATATAAGATAATTCAACTAGAAGCCATAAGATGAAAGTGATAGCCTCCCCTTTCTTTCTCCTTTCTTTCTTTATAGTCTTTCTTTTGAAGCATACGTAGTCAAAATTTTGCTTTTGGTAAAGTCTTCCACCTCTAATTGAAATGTAAAGAATAATAATTCAAAGGCCAAAAAAATAAAAACAAAAAAGTTGCTATCTTCACTTAAAAACTTTATTTTTGGAGTCGTGTCCTGTTGTCCTCTTGCACAAAACAAAACGTACTCCTTACTCCAATGCAAGGATGTATATTAAATGATAAAATATGAATTAATTAATCTAATTATGAAGTCAAGAACTTTATTAATTAATCTAATTGAAATGTAAAGAATAATAATTCAAAGTCCAAAAACATAAGGACAAAAAAGTTGCTATCTTCACTTAAAAACTTTATTTTTGGTGTTGTGTCCTCTTGTCTTCTTGTACAAAACAAAATGTACTCTTTACTCCAATGCAAGGATGTATATTAAATGATAATATATGAATTAATTAATCTAATTATGAAGTCAAGAACAATCTTCTCATTCATTAAAGGAACCATTTTTAATCATATCAACTACTTGAATAAGGCTAGAGCTTTAACAGTTACCTTTATTTAAACTTTATTATCAAGCAGTAATATTCTTTCCATGAATTAATTCCCTTCAAATTTGTAATGCATTAATTAACAAAATTTTCTATTTGAACTTGTAAGTGATATGAGAGTTTGAATTAATAATTATCAAGGCTTCTATATTTCACCTAATTTGTTGGGTTAGCCATATCTAATCCCACAATATTGAATGATCAATCTTATTACTACTTGATTATAACTTAAATATATATTTCCAAGCTTGATCCTTAAATATGGTCTATTAAGGCAATAATTTGATCAAAACTGTTAAGGACCTAGGTTAAGAACGTAACACTTCATTTCACTAATAGCATATATATATAAATGAGAAAAATAAACATTGATGAAATTTAAATGCCTAACCTATCCTAAGTTAAAATTTTGATACCATGCATGGTAGGCTCTGATAATTTGACATGATAATATAGATCCCCAAGCATTTGGTTTAAAAAGAATAAAATCTTCCAAGTTCAAATTGTGTATATTTGACATGGTGATATAGATCACCAAGCACCTATTTGAAAAATAATAAAATCTTCCTTGTTCAAATTGTGTATATGAAGTAAGAAGTTGAATTGGCAACTAACTTTTTTTTTTTTTAAATTTCCAAGGAAAAAGATTTAGGTGATGTTTATTTTTTTAACTTAATACTGAATGCAATTTACTTTCAAGACTTTGACTATCTGTTTTTAATTTTTTCTTTTTAACTTTTAACTTATTTATCAATATTTAGAATTGAATAGAAAAAGCTAAAATACATTACTTTTTACTTAATCTAAAAAGTTAACCGATTCACACTTCTAACCCCTCATACCTAACTCACATTGTGAAAAAACAAATAACTTAATATTAAATACTTTTAAGCTGTATCTAGAACTAAGTTAAATTAAGTTCTATTTAGATCTAAAAAAAAAAACATCATCTAAATCTATTATCTTTTTTTTTTTTTTCCAAATGAGAGAGACTTAATTATGTTGACCCAAACTTTAACTTTGCTTAATGTCTCGTTTTCCCTATGAGCATGACTTTGCTACTACTTGTCCCACACAAGAAATAACGGCCTCTTAATTAGTTAACTACTAAGAATAATAATATGAACATATAGATGACATTAGCCCTATAAATTGAGTCATGAAAAAACCTTCCTCAAAATATCATAGTCTTCATGTTGTCCTATGAATTAGTAATATTTCACAATCTTGTAAAAAAATAAGGAAAAATAAGATAAAATAATCAGTAACGCATCAACAATAGCATACCACCTCAAAATAAATAAAATATCTTAAAATTTTGAAAATTTCTATGATGAGGTTATCATTTCTGATAGATTGATAAGCCGTCAGCACTAGACAATCCAATCCAATTAACAAATCAACTATTTAAAGTATCCAAATATTGTGACCATTTTTTAAAGACATTTTTGTCATGTCATGTCTATCATGCAATATAAAGTAATCAAATCAGCTTTGAATAAGATTCAAGAGAAATTAAAGAAATTATTTTCCTCATTCATTAATTTATTCAATGTTTATGCTGTGTCTACCAAGGCGGCCATAGAAAATTTTGCATTAGCTTGACTTTAACTCTTATGTTTGGGTAATCTAGATTAGGGCCTTGTAATTGTCTATGACTCCAAAAATATAAAAGTAAAGATATGTAAATTAAGATTTCAATTCTTGTCAACAAATTTTAGCAAACCACTCCTTAAGCTTTTTTCTCCTTTCATTTTAAGAACTATTTGAATGTGTAAATTGCACTTTAAATTTTATAGGACTTTGATTAATATTTGTAAATACTAGATATCTTTGTATTTTTAACTTCTTTAAAAATAAAAATTTCTTGTTAAAAATTATTTTACACTAGCAATTCATTTCCTCACATGGAAGTGCTAGAAAAATTTAAAAATTACCTAATCCATTTTGTGCTTTTACAAAGTATCAATTAGTTGTGGTTAAATAAATTTAGTTTCCAATCACTAAATTATACATTTAGACATAAGATAATTTGGGTAACTAACATTTAACAACTTCATAATTTCTTTATTAATTAAGTTATGATGACCCAATTTATTTCTATGCTAAATTTTTAATTTTTAATTATAATTCTATCTTTGGTGTAAAATTTCATTCATGCATGAGGGTTAATAATCATTTTAGAAGACAAGAATGACAAGATTGTGTGAGAAATTTCTACATGAAATCATGAGATTGAACACCAATTGAAAGTTTGGAAAAACCTAAGAATAATAACTAATGCATCAAGATTTTAGATACAACTAAAAAACTTCATAATGTTTGGAATTACAATAAATTTATATTTTTAAACTAAAAAAAAAACTTTGACAAATTTTCCTAGAAACATATTCAAATAAGTGGTTAGAGTATTATATTGTCTATATATACATAGATTACAGTTAGAATGTTAAGTGATTTCAAATTCAAACAACAAATGTCAAGCCACTTTATTGTCTGATTAGTCTTATAAATTAAATATATATAACTTAATAAATAGGAGTTAGAAGCATATGGTCATTCCAGTCTTTGTTTTTCCTTTTTCACTCACTATAAAGATGGTTTTCTTTCCTAAAAATTAAATGATGCAAAAAACCATGATAGAGAATAATAACACGGAGAAGAAAACAAAGAGAATAAAAACCAAAAAACATACAAAGCACATAATGACTTACATGGTTCCATATAAGGTTTACATAAACAAGTAAAATTGAAAAAGTTCAAAGGGATTATAATCCTAGAACTCTCAAATCCTAAAGTCACAATTACCACGTCTCCTCCCAACCTCCTACCACTCTTAAAAAAAGAAAACTCTCTTTGAGTCAAAACTTGTTCTTATTTTCCTGATAACATATAAATATTCAATATTAAAAACTATCTAGCTATTAAAGATTTCTAGTAAATTTTCTTCATAATAATGGAAAATCTCTTGCAAAAATGTATCTTGATGGGAAAATATCGAAGAATTACAAAATTGTCTCAAAAGAGAATTTGAGATACCTTCTAACAATTTCCACCTTGGCTTAAATCCTAAGATTAAAACAAATTTGAAAGTATTTCATGTCACTTTGCACTCATGCTCTCAAAGGGTCTTCAAATGTTGTAGTAACCAATTAAGTTCAAAACACATTAATTGGTTTCTTGGCCACTACAATGATCTTTTTACTAGTGTCTATCATCACTAGCATACCTTTATCTACCTTTTCGTTTTATCTTGGTTAAATTGTATTGTTACTCCTATTATGCATTTTCCTTATTATCCCTATGTTGAACCTCTTCTTCATTTGGCGTTACTAAATTCTTTCCTATAGTTCCTCAAGTTTTAGGCTTGAGCTCCACTTTTCTCTCTCACATCGATGTTGTTTTTTTTGTATCAAATGGCTTCTTCCTAGGATTCATCATTATAGCCTCATCAAGGGTCACATTTGTACTAATAAGAAAACTAAAAGATTTTGAATATGGGGACACAACATATACCCTTTTGCGTACACCTTCTCCATATCCTAAAAATATGCATTTCCTTACCTTTGGTTACAACTTGCCTTTATTCACACGAAGACACCAAAAAATTCTTAAATTTGTATAGTTAGTAAAGAAACCAAACCATTCCTATTAAAAAGTCTTATAATTAATATGTAGGATGTCCATTCACAATATAACAAGTTAAATTAATTGTTTTAACTCAAAATTCCTTTCATAACCCTACATTCAAAAGTGTGCACGATGCTCTCTTTGAAAGAGTTCTATTCATCTTATTTGCAACACCATTATGTTGTAGAGTATGTCTAACTATGTCTCACATTATCTTTACTATTGCACTACTCATTAAAATCTTTTCCACTAAATTCCATGTCAATGTCAATTCTCAATCAATTTGTTTTCCCATATGTTTCTCCATTATCTTTAATATTACACTACTTGTTAAAATCTTTTCCACTAAATTCCATGTTACTGTCAATTCTCAAGCAATTTGTTTTCTCATATGTTTCTCCATCATATTTTTCTATTGCTTGAACTTCTCAAAGACATCACTCTTATGTTTCAAGATATATATCCAAACCTTTCTAAAGTAATCATCAATGAAGCTCAATATATATGTTCCACCAACATGTGATATAACCTAACAAGGACCTCAAAGACCTAGATGATGTAATCTAAAGTATGTTTAATATTGTGAATAGTTATACTCAATCTAATCCAACATTTTTGTCAAACATATAATACTCACAAAAATCTAGCTCTCCCATTTTCTACTGACAAAGAAACACTTGTTTGCTCAAAATTGTCTAATGAAGAAGGAAGACTAAGTTTTTTTTATAAGGAGTTTATGTTTGAAAGTTTTGGGATTTAAGAACATGTTCATAAGAGTTAAATTCATTAGGTGTTAGGATTTCTTATGTGCAGTTAACTTATGAAATTAACTTGAAGCTTTTGATTTGTTGATTATCTTGTAGTGATACATCTCATTTAGTGATTAGTGTTTACAAGTTCCTCATATTTACAAAATTCATATAGCTCTATTATTAATCATATTCGTTATCATTGTAAATATTGTCTCTAGCTCAAACTTTGTGATCATCAATTTACTATATATTTGATTAAACAAATGAGGATTTCCTTCACTCCCAATCCTGTAAGTTTTCATGTAATTGCAAAATGCCCTTAGTCTTCGTCCTTTATGTAGAATGAACAAGGGTTTTATTGATTCAATCCTTTCATATGCTTGAGATGGTTCCTTGTATGACTATCAGTTGAATTACTATTTTCTTAATCTCTTGTAACAAAACATTTTCTTGAAAAATGCATCTTCAAAATGAAACGGCCTTGGAGAAAATCACACAACACTTAATCCTTGTAATGGTTTTGCACTGTGGTGGCTTGAATAGGAAGAAGAAGGCCTTAACTAAGACTGGACTAATTGATTAGAATGATATTTTTGAATTGGGCTAATTGATTAATTGGAGTCATGTTAGGTTAATTAATCAATTAGAAGTTTTTTTATACTGGATTAAAAGACCGAAATCCATGGTGGATTGTAAACCCACATTTTCACATGCGTTCCCACTTGATGGCGAGACTCACTTTTGTATTTGTGAAAATTTGATTTTTTTTTTAAATTAGAGTCGTCACTAATTTTTGTTTTATTTTTTTTTAAAGGGTAAACAAAATAAGAAAGAAAAACCCTAAGTGTAACTCTTGAAAGGAAAGACGGGTTTATGAAAACTGAGTTGGGTTCGGGGGTCAGGTTACTTATCAGGAAGATACGATAATAAATTGTAGCATCCCTCTAAGCCCTAAAGTAGGTCCTTACTAATGAAGGGAAGACAATTATGGTGATTGATTAGTTAATTTGATGGATACCGAGGATGATCATGATAATAATGAGGAATAAGCAAGCTAGATAGATTTAGAGTGTACCTTAGCAACGAACAATAATATGCTTTAAGAGAAGACAAAGTTAGTGCACAACAATAATAAGCATAAAATATCTTATGTATATTCCAGAGCAAGGCTAAATCAGTCATTTATTTAATACAAACAGTAATTAGAATCAATTAACAAAGGAGTATGTCATGTATATTGGGTCCCACCATTGCCCAATCTATTTCTGTATGGATTAATGATATAAATTTCATTAATTTAGGAATTATAAATTTATTTATGTTTATTAAAAATGAGAAAATAAACAAATTATTAAAAACAAATTAAGTGAAAAGTGCCTGCCGAAGGAAAATGGCAGCAAATAGGGCTATAAGCAAAATAAAAAAATTGACAAAGTGATCCAAACCAACCAAAAATCGATCATATTGGTTCGGTTTTCAAAAATAAAAAAGGTTGGTTTGGTTTTCGATTTTCTTGTCTCCTAACCGATAAAAACTAAACCAAACCAATATTCTAAAACTTATATATAATTGTTTAATATTTGATAATTTTTTTATATTAGATTTTATTAAAGTAATTTATTATTTTTATATTATGGTCAAATTAATTCTAAATGCATTTAATATATTTTTAACTTTAATTCCAAATTTGTTTCAATTAATTTTAAAAATAAATTAGACTTAAGGTCTAATATAAATTCAAATTAATGGGATTTAGGACTAAAAAATGTTACTAAGTTGGGTCAAAATCAATCCATAAAAACCGAACCAAACCGACCTCAAAATGATTGGTTTGGTTTGGTTTGGTTTTTTCACTCAAAATCTAGTTGGTTCGGTTTTTATCACATTTAAATTGACTCTATCGGTTCAATTTGTTTTTTTTTAATCCAAAAACTGACTGAACCACCCTTATTTACACCCCTGGCAGCAAATTAATTTATTAAAAGTTGGATTTTTATTGACCTATAATTTCAAGGATGAATAATAAAAATAAGAATTAAGGAGTTTCAATTATTTGAATACTAGATTTTTGAAAATCAAAATTGAAAGCATACATCAAGAAATAGGGTACCATGTGCACTTGCACCAGCATCAAGGGTGACCATGCAAAGTGGGGCCTGGTACTCTCTGGATTAACCATAAAGAAAACTGGCTTCATTTGACCTTGACCTTCCACACACTTCTCACGGATTTCACCTTGAAACTGCATATTAGAGGAAATAGAATTCCCAAGTAGCGTTAGTTATTTCACCAAGAAGATTCTCAATTTCATCAAGTTCAGTTCTTCCTTCCATTTTGTGACTACAAACTGAGCAAAAAAAAAAATCTAGCTAGCGATGTAGATCAACATAAATGAACTTTAACGCAACATAGTTCCATATTATGAAACCTCACCTAGTGATGAAGTCGAAAAACGAAAGAGTAATGGGCAGAGGATAAAACCAAGCCATGGTTAGCATCTCGCATAGGAGACACGAGCTGTGGAAGCGTCATGATTGTTGACGCATTTGAATTCCGGACTCTTCAAAGGATCACAAGTAGACATGGTTTTGTCCAAATAAGCCAAACCATCTGATCAACTTGGAGAAATACCCATAGTTCTAAGGACGGAAAGGACGCTAACCGTGTTGTTGGAACTGATAGATCACAACTGCACCAACAACAATCACAACTTCACCAACAACAAAAAGCGGTTGCAACAACTTAATTAAAGAAGATAATAAAAATGGTTTTGGAAGATATGTTTCCATTGATTTGATACTACTATTTATACATGTTTAGTACATATCCTTTCCTATAATCAAGCCAATCTACAAGCTATTTAGAGTAATATTATCTTCTAATTACAACAAGATAATTACAACTTAAATACAAATTATCTTTTCCTAATACTCCCCCTCAAGTTGGTGAGTGTATGTCACAAACTCCCAACTTGCTTCGCATGGACTGGAACTGATCTTTTCCCAAGGCCTTAGTGAAGACGTCCGCCACCTGTAGTCGAGTAGGAACATATCTTGGCTTAACCTGTCCAGCTTGCACCTTTTCACGAACTATATGACAGTCAATTTCTATATGCTTTGTACGCTCGTGAAACACAGGATTAGCAGCTATATGTAAAGCTGCTTGATTGTCACAATATAAGACTGAAGGATTTGACAATGGAACACGTAAATCTCTCATTATATATCTAAGCCAAGTGAGTTCTAAACAAGTGTTTGCCATAGCTCGGTATTCTGCCTCTGCTGAAGACCTAGATACATTGGTCTGCTTCTTCGATTTCCATGACACAAGTGAAGTTCCCAAGAAAACACAGAAACCCGAAATCGATCTTCTGGTCTCACGGCAACCCGCCCAATCGGAGTCGCAAAATGCTGTGAGCTTTAACTGATTATCGGCCGGAAGTAATAGTCCCTGTCCCGGTGTACCTTTGATGTAACGCAGCAATCGCAAGGCAGCGTTCCAATGATGTGTAGTCGGAACCTGCATGAACTGACTCAAGGTACGCACAGAATATACGATATCAGGCCGAGTAACTGTCAAATAAATTAACCTGCCAACCAATCTCCGAAACTTGCTCGAATCATGCAATTTCTCACCACTTTCGGATGTTAGACGAAGGTTTTGCTCCATCGGAAATAGCTCGGGCTTTGACCCTGTTAACCCTGCATCATGTACAATATCCAGTGCATATTTGCGCAGAGACATAAAAATCCCTTTCTGTGAACGCGCAAATTCAATCCCCAAGAAATATTTCAAGTCACCGAGATCTTTAATCAGAAATTTCTTAAGCAAACTTTCTTTCAAACTTGTGATGGCATGAAGATCATTTCCAGTCAGAAGTATATCATCAACGTATATTAATGCAACAGTAATAGATGAACCCGAAACTTTAGTGAATAAGGAGTAATCAGCTTTAGACTGTACAAAACCTGTCTGTCGGATTGCAGCAGCAAAAGTAGCAAACCAATTACGACTGGCCTGTTTTAAGCCATAAAGAGACTTATTGAGCCGACATACCAGATTCTCCCCCTGTCGGCGAAGGCCAGGAGGAGGAACCATATAAACCACTTCATGTAGGTCACCGTGAAGAAACGCATTTTGTACATCTAGCTGATGAGCGTACCACCCACGAGAGGCAGCAACTGTTAACAAACAACGAAGAGTGGTAAGTTTGGCAGTAGGGGAAAAAGTCTCACCATAATCCAACCCTTCGATCTGAGTATAACCCTTGGCTACGAGTCGCGCTTTGTAGCGCTCTATGCGACCATCCGAATGGTATTTGATTTTAAAAACCCATCTGCAACCTATGGGACGATGACCGGCGGGTAAGGGAACTAAAGACCATGTATTGTTCCGTTCTAACGCAGCCAATTCAGAGGCCATTGCTTGCTGCCATTTCGGATTAAGTGCAGCCTGATCATAAGTCTTCGGCTCTTCCTGTGCATCAAGAGAAGCTAAAAAAATGCGATGAGGGTGATTAATACGTGCGAGTGATGAGTAGAGTGAAAGAGGATATCGTGTACCTTTGGATGCCGAAGAAGACGACGAGCCGGCCTGAGGAGACATATGGTATAAATTGTGCCAAACTGGAGGATGACGATCTCGTTCAGAACGACGATGGACCGCCGGAGAAGGAGCCACTGGTGTCGACTCCGGAGGGGATGAAGGGGAGTTGGATGAACTGGAAATATCAGAGGGAAATGGAATTGGTGAAGGTGAGGATGTGATATTTTCAGTTGGAGAAGGTAAGGGGGTTGATGGAGATGGGAACGAAGAATGGGTTGTCGTCGGATCAGTGATAGGTGACAGTAAAGCTGGCAGCTCTATGGGTAAAGGAACAGTGGAAGGAGATGAATTTTGCTGAAATGGAAAGATGTCTTCAACAAAATGCACATCACGACTTATAAAAATCTGTTTAGTGACGGGATTGAACAATTTATATCCTTTGTGACCACTAAGGTAACCAACAAAGACACAGGGTGTTGCTCGAGGTTCAAATTTGTGTTTGGGCTGGTTAATAGTGGCAAAACATTTGCAGCCAAAAACACGTATATGAGCATAGGATGGAGAGCGATTGTATAGGCGCTCGTAGGGAGTAAGATTGGACAATAGAGGAGAAGGTGTACGATTGATTAAATAAACCGCAGTAAGCACACATTCACCCCATAAGTAAAAAGGAACTTGTGACTGAAAAAAGAGTGACCGAGCAACATTTAAAATATGACGATGCTTACGCTCGACCACACCGTTCTGTTGTGGAGTGTAAACGCACGATTTTTGTATTTCAATGCCTCGTGCACTAAGGAATGGAGACAATGGCTGAAATTCTGTGCCATTATCCATGCGGATAGCTTTGATGGAAGCCTGAAACTGATTGGAAACAAAGTGAATAAATTTAGTTAATATGTGAGTTGCTTCGGATTTATGAGCCATAAGAAACACCCATGTACATCGAGTGTAATCGTCCACAACTGTAAGAAAAAAATGAGAACCAGAATATGTAGGAGTTCTATGCGGACCCCAGACATCACAATGAATCAAATCAAATGCAGTTTTTGACTTTATTGAGCTATTGGGAAATGAAAGACGAGTCTGCTTTGCTAAAGGGCAGACTGAACAATGATCAAAATGAGCTACATTATTTTTAATGGAAAGCAAAGGTTGTAACAGCTTAAAACGAGACGAGGACGGATGTCCAAGTCGATTGTGCCACAACTCGGTTGAGGAAATTTGACACGAAACTGAGGAGAGATTTTCTGGTTGTAAATAATACAAACCACCATGACGTCTACCCAAGCCAATCGTCTTCTTCGAATCCAAGTCCTGCAAAATACACGAATCAACAAGGAAGATAACTGAGCAATTTAAATCTCGCGTTAATTTGCTGACAGACATGAGATTCATGCGAAAGGTTGGTACGTATAAAACATCATGGAGGGAAAATTTAGAATTGAATTGAAAGGTGCCCATGTGTGTGATAGGTGTGGATGTACCATTAGGCAGATTAACAGTATGACTATGTGGTGAATGAACATGTGTGAGAATAGAAAGATCCGAAGTTATATGATCAGTTGCACCACTATCCAAGACCCATGAATTCAGATATATCGAATTAGCATGGACATCAAATGCAGAGGTCGAACCTGCGGCATTGGCAAAAACGTCATTATTACCAGTTTGTCAATTCTGATTAAACGCAGACAAAGCTTGGGCAAATTGTTGAATAGTTTCTGCCGAGAAATTCTGCAAGATGTTCGACGGATCTAAGTTTGCATCACCAGAACCCTCCGCCATGTTCACTGCAGGTTTATTATTTCGACCATTGTTCCTAGAACCCTTCTGCCGAGAATTTGACGATCCGGTTCCATTCTTCTGACGGCATCGATCTTCTGTGTGGCCATCTCTACCACAGAAGGTGCAATGGTATTTGAGTGATCGGCATTCATCAATCGTATGTCCTGATCGGTGACAGTGATCACAGCTTTTACCATTCTTTGATGATGATTTGTTGTCTACCGCCGCTGCAATGGAGAAATTATCGGTTGACTCGGAAGCCATGCGAGATTGGGTCTCTTCTTGTATCACCAGAGAATATGCCTGCCTGACATTCGGAAGAGGGGTCATCATCAAGATGTTAGAACGAACCCCTTTGAATGATTCATTGAGGCCCATAAGAAACTGCATCATCCGTTCTTCCTCCTTTTCCTCCGAATGTTCCTTCGCCTTATTACATGTGTATGGATCAAGGTAGCTGTCTAGTTCATCCCAGAGTGATTTCAATTTCACATAATATGCTGCTACTGACATAGTACCTTGGAAAATTGTTGCAATTGACTTGCGAATCTGATACACCGCGGGAGCGTTCTTTTGTGAAAATTGATCTCGCAAATCACTCCACACTTGTTGGGCTGTCTTGGCATGGATGATGCCGGCTGCAAGGTCCGCTTCCACAGAATTGGTCAACCACGACAGAATCATACTGTTGCATTGATTCCATTGTGCATATTCTTCTGGCTTTTTCTCGGACGATGGCGGCTGTATGGTGCCGTCAATAAACCCGATTTTATTTTTTCCTGTAAGGGCATGGATGATTGCCTTACTCCACAACTGGTAATTGGTACCATTTAGTTTGGTTGAAACAAGTGTACATCCGGGCTGATCCGAATGATGGACATAGAAAGGATGTGAGGGATCCAAGGGTTTAGACAATGTAGAACCATCTCTGGACATGGCCGGTTTGTTAGAAAAGTAGAGCAGAAGAGAGTCTGCAGAGTCACCAGAAACCTTGCTCTGATACCAACTTAATTAAAGAAGATAATAAAAATGGTTTTGGAAGATATGTTTCCATTGATTTGATACTACTATTTATACATGTTTAGTACATATCCTTTCCTATAATCAAGCCAATCTACAAGCTATTTAGAGTAATATTATCTTCTAATTACAACAAGATAATTACAACTTAAATACAAATTATCTTTTCCTAATACAACAACAGAACTCAACAAGATGGCGGTTGCAACAACAAGACCTGGATCACTCAAGAACTATGCAAGTAGTTAGGAATCTAGTAGTGTAGTTTGAATTGTGCAAGTAGTTAGAGTCTGGTAACGTAGTTTGTTACAGTAGAAAATATAAATAGCAGTGTAGAGAACCTCTCCATGAGATGTAATTTTTCTTCCTCCTAATATACAGAAACTAGATTTTCATCTTCCTGATACAAACTTTCATGGTATCAGAGCAAGGTTCTTCATATTTTCTTCTCTTTGCATCAGTTTCATGATTTCACCATGACAATCTCAACTCAATCCTCTAGCATACAAGCTGGAGCTGCGAATTCGCCCTCAACCATAACTCAGTCAATGCAGATGCTAAATCATGCACTACCCATTAAACTTGATAAAGATGACTACATGTTGTGGAGAACCCAAATGGAGAACATGATCTATGCAAACGACTTTGAAGTTCACATTGTAGGTCTGACAATCTGTCATTCAAAAACAACAAGCAATGGTGAAACGAATCCAGAATTTATTCTCTGGCAAAGATTTGACCGAATGATCCTTAGTTGGATTTATTCCTCACTCACTTCAGAAATTATGGGACAAATAATAGGGTATCAAACCTCCCATGAAGCATGGTTTGCTTTGGAAAAGTTCTTCTTGGCTTCATCCAAAGCTTGGGTGATGCAATTACATCTAGAATTCCAGACCATGAAGAAATGATCTCTTTCAATGATGAATTACATCCTCAAGTTGAAGAATCTGGTTGACAACTTAATTTCCATTGGAGAACCGGTACACAACAGAGATCATATTTTGCAACTGCTAGGAGGGCTTGGTGTAGAATATAATTCCATTGTGGCTTCTCTTATAGTAAGAGAAGATGAAGTTTCACTGCATATGGCGCACAGTATTATGTTAACCTATGAACAACGTCTGAATCTTCAGAATTCAACAGAAGACAATGTAATCTCTACTAACCTCACTACCACATCATCATATCACCACAAAATAGAAGGAATTCTAATCAAAATTTCTCAAGAAACAATAGCAAAAGCTTCAACCCCGGACGTAACTCTCATGAAAACAGAAACTCAGCCTCTCAAAATCTCCTTCAACGTCAACTTTGCGGAAATCTTGGACATGTTGTGGCTCGGTGTTATCATCATTTTGATATAAACTTCCAAGGGGTAAATAACAATACATTTGTTGTTATCATCATTTTGATATAAACTTCCAAGGGGTAAATAACAATACATTTGATATAAACTTCCAATGACAACAATACATTTGTTGAGTTTCATCCTCAGTTCTTTCTTGTCAAAGAGTAGGTTACCAAGAAAGTTCTTCTCAAAGGTCATCTTGAACGAGGATTATATAAGTTTTCTACCAGTTTTAGCTCATTTACAGATTGTTTGTTCTCCAGTTTCAACAACTCTTCATCTTCAAATTCCACGACTGAGCTTTGGCATTCTCGATTAGGCCATCCTGCTGAAGATATATTGAAACATGCTTTCAACAATTGTAATATCCCTTATCAATGTAATAAACTCCAAATTTGTGGCGCCTACCAATATGCCAAAAGTCACAAGCTACCATTTCTGTTGTCTATGTCAAGAGCATCTCATCCTTTAGCACTGGTTCATGCTGATATCTGGGGTCTTGCACCCACTCCATCTACTTTTGGTGCACGATTTTTTCTACTACTCATAGATGATTTCTCTAGATTTTCTTGGATTTATCCACTACACACCAAAGATCAAGCACTTCCAATGTTTGCATAATTTTGCACTTCAGTGGAAAAACAACTTGACTTCAAAATTAAGAGCATACAATCAAATAATGGTGGTGAATTCAAAGCATTTTCTTCATATCTTGCTGCTCATGGCATTGAACACGGGTTCTCCTGCCCATACACACCTGAACAAAATGGGCGAGTCGAGCGGAAACTATGACATGTTACAGAAACTGGTCTTGCTATTCTAGCTAAAGCCTCCTTACCTTTCTCTTTTTGGTTGTATGCTTTCCATACTGCCATATTTCTCATCAACCGTCTACCTACCAAGGTGCTTAAATATCAATCTCTCTTTCAAACTCTTTTTGGGAAAACTCTTGATTATCATTTTCTCAAGATATTCAGTTGTCTTTGCTACCCATACATTATACCATATAATAAGCACAAATTGCAATATTGTTATACTCAATGCATCTTTCTTGGCTATAGCAACAATCACAAGGGATATTTATGTTTCGATCCAAAAACTACTAGATTATACATAACCAGACATGTTGTCTTTCATGAATCAGTCTTTCCAGCTCTATCACCTTCAACTTCTTCTAATCCTAGTTTTTTTGTTTCCAATCCTGCTTTTCTTCCCATACACATGTCCCCTTCTCCTACTTTACATTCTCTTGATGCTCAACAACATAAATCCCCATCTTTGTCTTCACCACTTCACTTATCTTCTAACTACATCCTACTATACACAATAATGTTTCTCAACATCCTCTCATTATTAATAGTCATCATATGATCACGCGTGTCAAGAATGGTATTGTAAAAAAGAAAGCTTTCTTATCTCACATGCCCACTAAACTAGCAACATTTGCTCAGGCTTCCAAAAGTATCTACTGGACCAAGGCTATGCAACAAGAGTATGATGCTCTACTCAAAAACAAAACATGGAATCTAGTTCATGTTCCTCCAAATGCTAATATTATTAATTGCAAATGGGTCTACAAATTAAAACATAACCCGGATGGCACCATTGCTCGTTACAAGGCTCGCCTAGTTGCCAAAGGTTTTACCCAAACACATGGCCTTGACTACTTTGAGACCTTCAACCTCGTTGTCAAAGCTTTAACCATCAGAATAGTGCTTACTCTAGCTATCTCATATAATTGGACAATTTGTCAGCTTGATGTACAAAATGCCTTCCTCAACGGTGACCTCCAAGAGTGGGTCTTCATGAGCCAACCACCTGGTTTTATCAACACCCGGTTTCCTACTCACGTCTACAAACTTAACAAAGCCATTTATGGGCTTAAGAGAGCTCCTAAAGCATGGTACACCAAGCTCGGTCATGCTCTTCTTGGTTGGGGTTTTCAAGCTTCCCGTGCAGACAACTCCATGTTCTTTCTTCACACTGCCAAGGATGTGCTTATCTTGATAATCTATGTTGATGACATCCTCGTAACAGGTAGTGATCCTCATCATGTTTTTTCATTTGCTTCTCATCTTAATGCTACATACTCTTTGAGATCTTGGTCGTTTTCACTATTTTCTGGGTCTAGAGATTATGGAAGCATAAAACTCGGTCCATTTAAATCAACACAAATATGTCCATGATCTTCTTCAACATACCAGTATGCTTGAATCCAAGTTTGCTTCTACACCTGGTATAGTTGGTCAAAATTGATCCAAACATGATGGAGATCCTTTCCATGATGTTACACTGTATTGGAGCAAAGTTGGTGCTCTTCAATATCTCACACTTACAAGACCTGATATTTCATTTGTTGTCAACAAGGCGTGCCAGTTTATGAGTAGCCCTTCCAACACACATTGGCTTGCTATAAAATGCATCTTATGCTACCTTAAAGGCACTGCTTGTTATGGTCTTTCCATGCAACCGTCTTCCGCATTGGACATTCAAGCATACACTGATGCAGATTGGGCTTCTTATCTAGATGACAGAAGAAGCACTAGTGGCTATTGTATATTCATTGGACCAAACTTGGTTTCATGGTCATCCACTAAGCAGAAAATTGTTTCAAGAAGCAGTGTGGAATCTGAGTATCGTGGACTAGTTGTTGTTGCTTCCAAGATTGCATGGATTCAATCTTTACTCACCGAGTTATGTCTTTCTCCTACAACACCACCACTTCTATGGTGTGACAACCAAAGTGCTACCCATCTTGCTGCCAATCTCGTGTTTCACTCACGAACAAAGCATATTGAACTCTGTTCTCATTTTATTCGTGATAAAGTTCTTCAGAACCAACTCCGTATTTAGTATCTTCCCTATTCTGACCAAATTGCTGATATCTTCACCAAACATATCTCAAGCTCTCAGTTTTTTAGCTTTTGGACCAAAATCTCTGTTGTTCCCAAACCCATGAGCTTGTGGGGAGATACTAGATCACAACTGCACCAACAACAGTCACAACTACACCAGCAACAAAAAACGGTTGCAACAACAGAACTCAACAAGATAGCGGTTGCAACAACAAAACTCAACAAGACCGAGATCACTCAAGAACTGTACAAGTAGTTAGAGTCAGGTAACGTAGTTTGTTATAGTAGAAAATATAAATAGCAGTGTAGAGAACCTCTCCATGAGATGTAATTTTTCTTCCTCTTAATATACAGAAACTAGATTTTCATCTTCCTGATACAAACTTTTAGGAGCATGACCTTGATTGCCATTGCTAGAATGAAGAGACATCAGCTGGAGTTGGTTTGTGAAGTAGGTGTTGGGCTTTGGGGCTAAGTTATAGACAAAGGAGGCGATAACGAATAATTTTGAGAAGCAATTTAGGCCCATCATGGGCCTTCACCTGTTCTGAAATCTGTCTCAACCTAAGGAACAAACACTACCTTTCCATCATCAATATCTACATGCGTCAGTGCTAATGACAGAGGAACAAGTCCTCTAATTACCCGACCCTTGTTGTTGTACTTGGATCCATGGCAGGGACAGATGAACTTATTCTCAGTTGCATTCCATGACGCAACACACCCAAGATGGGTGCAGACCGCATTTTTGGTCATTCCCCACAAGAAGGTAGGTGGGGTCTCCTTTCAACTGTGATAATCAAACAACACTGAATTTTTCAAGGTAAGGTTGATGGGTTTAGGTTTGTGGATAGATGAAAAAACTTGCATAGGGAGTTGCATCGAAGAGTGACCATGCATGAGGAAGTGACATGCGTGTGGGGTAAGAATGGATTTATTCTTTTATCAGAAATGCTGGGTCTTGCAAATATTTATTGGCTGCCTCGAGGGATAAATCAAGTGAATCAATGGTGGGCCAGCCTATAAATGAAAACTGTAGCTTCCAGTTTACCACATGAAAATAGTTTTCCTTGAATTTGGTGCAATCTATGTTCTTTCAGCTATGTGCAGGCTCTCTCCATCATCACAAGCAAGCAATCTCATTTCTCAAAGGCAGTGTAACACTTCTTTTGATTCACAATTTTTCTGGGAGATTTCCTATTTGGAAAACATCAATGCAGCAGCTTGAATTGTCTTTCCCATACCTAGGTAACTGTCAACTGAAGAGGACTCAATGATGCTTCTAAAAAACTTCTAAGAAGGGGCCATACAGGAGTGGGCCCCAAGGATGATGCGATCCAGAGAATTGTTTACCAATAGTTTCCTTCTGTATTTACTCCTTTGGCTGTAGTTGGGTCATCAACAAGGTTTTTTTGCTATCCCTGCTCTCATTGCTCATGGACTTGATAGAGGGATATAATTAAGTAGTGGCACATCATAGATTTCTAAAGAGGGTTCTATTAGACAGAAGCCTTTTTGTGAAGGCTATCTCTTTCATTGTCAGTGGCCTGAATAAAGAAGCCCCCTTCTACTAACCATAATATCAAGTTGGATTGGATAACCAATTCCCTAATGCATCTCCACATGTCGGCTACAAATGGATGACTTTGTAGACCCAAATTTTGTTGAGATATTAGGAAAGGTTAGATATTAGGAATGTTGAGATATTATGATATTAGTTGTTCTTTCCTTATATCATTCCTTCCTTGTATCATTCTTTTCCATTCTTAGAATGATGATTACCCTCTATATATACTCTGTACATGAAAGAATGAAACAATTAAAATGAAAAACTACCATTCATCAATTTGAAGATGGTATCAGGAGCCATGGAACTGAAATCCTGGATGTTTTGTCGGAATTATTTTGACTGAATCAAACTATGACGCTTGGTCACAACTTGTGGAGATGCATATTGCCGAACGGGAAAAACTTTCCTACATTCAAATGCACTCACTGCAATAAGACTGGTCATACCAAGAGTCGTTGCTTTGAAATTGTGGGATATCTAGACTGGTGGGATCATAATCGTGATCAACGGAAGAAGGATTCCAAGAAAACCTTGACTGTAGCTATTGCCGAAATAAAAACAAAGGCTAATGTCGCTGAGAAAGCCTTTGCATTGGTAGCCGCTACAAATTATGGTGGTAAGTTTTTAAATACTTCTACACCTGTTATTAATAGTGCATGGATAATTGATTTTGGTGCTACAGATCATATGACTTTTGATTCTAGATAGGTCTCATCCCTTAGACCTTCCTCACAAAAAATTGTTTATTCTAGACAGGTCTCATCCCTTAGACCTTCCTCACAAAAAATTGTTTCCACAGCCAATGGTAACACAACCCCAGTCATTGGGGAAGGATCCTTAACTCTTACTGATACTTTGAATTTGGATTCTGTTTTAGTTGTTCCATCTTTAAATTACAATCTTTTGTTAGTTTCTCAAATCACTGTAGCCTTATCTTGTATTGTCATTTTTTGGCTTGAATTTTGTGTTATTAAGGACATCCAAACAAGACAAACGATTGGTTGTGGTATTAAGCGGGGAAAACTCTATTACTTGGACTTATAGTCAAAGGATTCAAATAAGTTGCGACAAGCCTTGATGGTAGATGGATATGAGGAAGAGAAGAAAAAATTTGAAATTTGGTTGTGGCATCGACGTCTGGGACATGCTTCATTTGGTTATTTAAAAAAATTGTTTCCTAGTTTGTTTGCAAAGAGTGATATTTTTGGTTTTCATTGTGATATTTGTGAATTGGCTAAAAGCCATCGTGCTTCGTTTCCATTTATTTTGAATAAAAGTCCGTTTCCTTTTATGGTTATACATTCTGATATTTGGGGCCCATCCAAAGTCCCAACTTTGAGTGGTTTGTGTTGGTTTGTTACTTTTATTGATGATTGTACCAGAATGACATGGTTATGCTTGATGAAGACCAAAGATGAAGTGAACTTGTTGTTTCAAAAATTTCATAAAATGATTGAAACTCAGTACAATGCAAAGGTTCGGGTTCTGTGTAGTAATAATGGTGGAGAATATCAGAGTTCTGATCTTCAAAAGTATTTGGAAGGACATGGTATCATTCATTAGACTACTTGTTCCAATACACCCCAGTAAAATGGAGTCGCTGAACGGAAAAATCGGCACTTGTTAGAGGTTGTTCGTGCTTCCTTGATAGCAGTAAAAATACCAACATCTTATTGGGGAGAAGCAATCACATCTGCCGCATACTTGATCAATCGGGTACCTTCTAGCTCAATTAACTTCCAAACACCTCTCCAAGCTCTTACTAATGTTGTAGTTGCCCCAACCATCCCAAATCTACCTCCTTGTGTTTTTTGTTGTGTGGCTTTTGTGCATCTACACAAACACCAACACACCAAGTTAACTTCCCATGCATTGCAATGTGTGTTTGTTGGATATGCATTGCACAAAAAGGGATATCGATGTTACCATCCTCCAACTCGATGAATGTTTATTACAATGGATGTGGTGTTTCATGAAGATTCGATGTATTTTTCATTTGAGTTTGAACTTCAGGGGGAGTACCAGAAGGAAATTCAGACTCTCGATTATGATTATCATATCTCTGAGGAGGATGAATCTGGACAATCTGAACTAGTGAACCAGGAAGCGGGTAAGTTGGATATGAGTGGTACAAATTTGGAACCAAGTAGTAATGACCACCCACAAACTGAAGAAGTGATAGAAGAAGGAAGAGACAATACAATTGAACCATCACCACCATCTGAACAATTTGGGTCCAAAGATGTCTTCACTGAAATACCAAACCAATCGTCATCTGTTGAGGGTGTTCTTAATTTGGAACCTGATCCATTCATGAAACAGTTACCACACCGTCATAATAGAGGTATTCCTAAACCCACATATGAACCTAAATTGTCTACCAAAATCAAATATCCCATGAGCAACTATGTGTCTAACCATCGTTTATCTGAATCAAATAAGTTATTTATAAATCAATTATCTGCTGTAGCTATTCCTAACAGTGTGCAGGAAGCCTTAGTTGATCCAAGGTGGAAAGCAGCCATGAATGAAGAGATGAAATCATTCCAGAAGAATGAAACATGGGAACTCATAGAATGTCCACCAGGAAAGAAGTCAGTTGGGTGTCGTTGGATCTATATTGTGAAGTACAAGGCAGATGGTAGTATTGAACGATTTAAAGCAAGATTGGTAGCTAAAGGGTACACTCAAACTTATGGAATTGACTACACAAAGACATTTGCACCTATAGTTAAGATCAACACAGTTCGAGTATTACTGTCTTTAGCTGCAAACCTGGATTGGCCATTACAACAATTCGATGTGAAAAATGCCTTTCTGCATGGCGAGTTATCTGAAGAAGTATATATGGATCTTCCACCAGGATGCATGGTGTTAGAAAAGCAATGTCAAAAGGTGTGCAAATTGAAGAAGTCATTGTATGGGTTGAAGCAATTCCCAAGAGCATGGTTTGGAAGGTCCACAAAGTCAAAGAGAGCTTTTGGCTATCGTCAAAGTAATTCAGATCACACTTTGTTCCTAAAAAAGCAACATGGTAAGATTACAAAACTCATCGTATAAGTGGATGGCATGGTAGTTACAGGAAATGATCATGAAGAAAGAAAAGCTGCAAAATTATCTATCTAGAGAATTCGAAATGAAAGATCTAGGTCATCTGAAATACTTTCTTGGGATTGAAGTTTCTTGATCAAGTGATGGAATTTTTCTGTCTCAAAGAAAGTATGCCTTAGATCTTTTACAGGAGACTAGAATTTCGGGATGTCAACCTGTTGATACACCAATAGAAGAAAGTCTGAAATTGTGTGTTAAGCCTAATCAAGTATCAACCGATAAGGGAAGATACCAGAGACTTGTGGGGAGATTAATGTACTTAGCTCATACAAGACCAGATCTTGCTTATGCATTGAGTGTAGTAAGTCAATACATGCATAATCCTGGAGAGCAACATATGAATGCAATCATGTGTATTTTGAGGTATTTGAAGAATGCTCCTGGGAAGGGAATTTTGTTCACTAAAAATGTTGATCATTAGAGTATAGAAGTATATACTGATGCTGATTGGGCCGGTGCAGTGGATGATAGACGATTTACATCTGGTTACTTTACCTTTGTAGGTGGTAATCTTGTGACATGGAAAAGTAAGAAGCAGAATGTCGTCGCTCGTTCAAGTGCAAGAGAGGAATTTAGGGGTATGGATCTAGGACTTTGTGAGGCATTATGGCTAAGACTCCTCTTATAGGATTTAGGTTACCTATCTAGGCAACCAATCCGATTGTTTTGTGACAATAAAGCCGCATGTGATATTGCTCATAATCCAGTACAACATGATCGTACAAAGCATGTCGAGGTGGACAAATTCTTCATTAAGGAGAAGTTAGATGATAAGATTGTGGAATTGCCTAAGATTCGATCAGAAGATCAATTGGCCGATATCCTCACCAAAGCTGCAGTCTCAAGTCGAGTGTTCTCAAAATTTTTAGACAAGTTGGGCATGTGTGACATCTATGCACCAGAGGTGGAGTGTTGAGATATTAGGAATGTTTAGATATTAAGAAAGTTGAGATATTAGGAATGTTGAGATATTAGGATATTAGTTGTTCTTTCCTTGTATTATTCCTTCCTTGTATCATTCTTTCCCATTCTTAGAATGGTGATTACCCTCTATATATACTCTGTACATGAACGAATGAAACAATTAAAATGAAAAACTACCATTCATCAATTTGAAGAAATTCAAATATTCTCATGTGAATAATGCACTAAGAGCAAGGCCCACTCAAGCACATATAAGGCATCGGGTTTATCTTCTAGAAAGATTGACATGAAGCTTAATCCAAAATCAATGAAGACCAACTAATTGGCACCACTCTATATCAACATGCTTGACATGAGGAAACCATCAAGAATAAGACCACAATCATGCAAGCTTTCTGATTGCACCACCAAACTACTTTTCAATATCGTACATCCATTCTTCAGCAAAATCATGCAACCCAAAATCAAGAAATATATGTTTGACTGCTAGCGATATACTCAAATGTTAATGCTTGCAGCTTAGGGTCCACAGTGTACAGTATCGGAGTTGCTACCCCCAGAAGCACCCCAAACACACTAGAAATAGGGAGTACGAAAGAGAGCAAAAACAGAACAAAATAGAGCATAAATAAACTAATCAAAGACCACTAAACCTAGCATTCATGGGTGTCGATGAGCTAGACATAGACAAGATCACCATAATATGATCCATGGAAGCAAGGACGGTAACAAGATGTCCAGGTGACACAGTGAAGCTGAAACAGAACTATGATGCTTTCAAACCAATCTCACGAGAAAAGGAATGAAACAGCAAATAATAAGCTCACAAGCAATCCGAGAATCAACATAGACAAATCCATATCTTCTAACATCCATACCCAACCAAATAATAGACAGATATAGCAAGAGAAGATGGAAAACATATGACAATGAGGAAGAACAGGGGTTCATGACTTTACTTGGGTTTTTAATGGCACATGAGATTCAAGGATCAGAAATTTTTTTATGAAATTGTTAGCCAAATGGTCAAAAAGAATGGTGAAGATCTATGTGTTAATATTTAATTGAGAGATATTTTGAAAAAGTTAGTCAAAAGTCAATAGTTTGAAAATCTTGCCACATCATATGTAAATAGTAGAAATTTCAAAAACTAAATTTAAATTTGAAGAAAAATTTAACCATCAAATAATTTAGATAAAATTTTAAAAATTTGAATATAAAGTATATTGTGAGAATTAATTTAATTATTATTGGGTAATTATCAGAGAATTGTAGGGAAAAAAACCTAGTAAAAATTTATATTATATTAAATTGTTATAATGAATTGTTAAAAAGAAATTGAATTTAATTCTTTAACGAATCAATTTAACTCTTATAATTCGAATTAAACCTTATAGAATTACAAAACATCAAACTTTAGTGAATTGAAATTAAATTAAGATTAAATTATGATATATGAATTTAGGAAAATGTACAAAAGAGTAAATTAATTAAATGCAAATTTAGTGAATTTAACTTTTGCAATTTTGACTTAATTGAGGAATTTGACAAATGAAATAAATTAAATGAAAGTTATACTAATGTTGAGAATTTTATTAATATAAATTGAACGACTAAATAATGGATGGAATTAAGTTTTAGAGTATAAATTATGTTTTGTTAATATTTGAATAATGGGAATTTTTTTGGATGTTTTTGGTGATTTAAATGTGGAAAAAAATAATTTTATTGGGTGTTAAAAAAATTATTGAGATTGTTGGGAATAAATAAAATTAGAGTATAAATTATGTTTTGTTGATATTTGGATTATTGAGAATTTTCTCGGATGTTTTTGGTGATTTAAATGTGGAAAACTAATTGCATTGAGAGTTAAAAAAATTATTGAGATTATTAGGAATAAATAAAATTAAAGTATAAATTAAGTTTTGTTGAGATTTGGATTATTGGGAATCTTCTTTAATATTTGGGATGCTATTGTTAAAGAAAAATTATTATATTGGTTGTCAGAAATTATTAAGCATGTTGGGAATAAATAAAATTTATGTGGCTTAGGTTTAAACTATGTTTGGATGATATACAAATTATTGGTGAATTTTCTTTGATGTTTATGGTGATCAAAGTAAAGAAAAAATCGTTGTGTGGATTGTTGGAAATTATGAAACATAATGGGAGTAAATAGAATTATGTATTGGAAAATTGTGGATGTTAAAATATGATTTGATTGCACTTCATATGCATTATGGTTGTATGAAGAAAAAGAAAAATTGAATAAATGGTTGTGTGAAATGGAAATGAGAATGAAAAGACCCCGAAGAGGGTAAACATGAAAAGAAAAGAGAAATGAGAAATGAAAGGACCTTAGAGAGAGCGAATAAAGAAGGGAATGAGATCTCTAGGGTGAAAGACCCAAAAGTTTACCTTGAGAAGACTTCGAATATGGAGTGTATTTAGGTATGGACGTATATCTTTTAGTGAAAGCATGAGAACAACAGTGCATTGTGTGATTGTGTGTAAGCATCTGCATTATGTTTCCATTTGGAATAAGAAATTGTATTATTTAATGGATTGATATCAATTGTATAATTGAATATATTATTTGAGACTGAAACGACCTTTTTATTTTGTAAATTTAGAATTGTTTGATATGCTATATATATGGTTGACAAAGAAAAGTGATAATTTTGATTGGTTTAAATATGTATGGTTAAGATTTATTGAAGGTATATAATGTAGATGTAATATTATATTTTGTCATATGATTGTGTTCTATTAACCTAGAATTTCTAACCCATTTGGGTGTAAAACACCCTACTTAACAATATGGAAATGCTCACCCCTTTATTTTCTAAATTTTTTTAAATGCAGATATAGTTTCTAAGGAACTATAGGAAGATCAAAAAGTGTTTCAAAAAGCCTCAAAGAGTAAAAGAACCACAATAGTGGTTGTTTTTCATTTATAATACTTTTTGGCATTTACTAATTTAAGTTATATGAACTTTTGTAACTTAAATTATATTTTGTTAGTTTGTAGAACTTTTTTTTTGGAAATATTTTTGACGTAGATATTATTATAAATATTTGGGTTATCACCTTGATGGTATGAGGACTGACGGATTTATTATATATTGTGAATGGGTGATAGTGTGATGGTTGGTTTTCGAGATAAATAAAATGAAATAAAATAATATGAAGTAGTAAATTTTAGCTTAATAAATTTATTTGGGGTTAGACATTATTTTGTTGAGAAAAAAAAAATCAGGTTATCAAGATTGACTCTTAGCGTGGATAGGTGTAACCATTAGGTTTAAACCTTTGACCTGGGATCACAAGTCAAATTCTAGGTTGCCCAAAATCCAGGGCGTGATAATGACAATCATACCTAAAACTGTTCCTCTCCAAAACGAGCTGCTAATGGAGATGACATCCTCCTCCAAATCTGAAAATCTCCAAAAGTCCAAGATCTCTGGTTGTGGAAAAGAGGAATGTGCGATCAAAAGAATCCTCACTCTCTTACGGGAGTCGGAAGATAATCTAGCTAAAACCGATGTACGATGGAAGTGATCAGATGGATAGTGGAGAACTGATCCTCCTCTCTGTTGCTCAATGGAGATCCCTCCTCTCTCTGTTTCTCCTCCATTCCTTCTTCTTAGCTCTCTCTCTCTCTCTTTCAGCTCATTCTCAGTTTCTTGCTTCCCTAGACTCCCTCTATGAACTTTTATTTTTTATTCTCTCTCAAAATTTTCTTCTCTCTGTCTTATCTTGTCTCAATCCTAACTGAAGCCTCTCGATTTCTTTAGACACACTATCCTCATGCTACCCTCTGCCAGCTGCCAACAGAAAGATCCTTCTTCTCTTTCTAACAGAATTCAATTTCCCGAACCACCCAGAAACTCTCTCCCAAAACGATCATGATGTGATGTCCCAGGAAAAAATGGCGATCCTCTCCGAATGTCTCATGGTCATTCCGAATGAATGTCTCCCTCTCACTCGAGGCGCATATGTGATAGCCATCCAGAATGCACGTGCTTCTAACCTCCTGGGGTCTTTCGGATCCCATGCATGGAGGTTATCCTCTGTTGTGGTGCACACCCGAAAATCCATGTGAGCGATCTCAGATAACAATAGCACTATCATCCTGTGCAAATTGTATCAGATTTTCCATCTTGAGTGAAAGAAATGGCCTTAGATGCATGCTTTTTGGCCATTACACCCTTGTTCACAACAGGGTCTCTATCTATTTTTAATATCCCTTCAAACTGAGTCCTTGGCCACCTTTGGGTCATTGGTCTTTTACAGAGACAGCAAAGTATGTATTCTGAAATGAGAGCCCACTCAATCTAGCTTATCTCATCCAAGCACTAGCATAATTGCACAAAGATATCTTCTCCAAATCCACGTGTACCTATCTCATGACCTCACAAAAAATAAACATGTAGCAATGATCAAATCCAAAAAATATGAAGTAAACTCACATGCAAAAATATAAAATCCAAATTAACACACGTCATACAATATTAAAAATTAGTCTCATGCAACCTAAAAGAATAACTAAAATAAACAAAATCATATAATAAGATAAAACAATGAAATATATTTGCCAAAAAAATTAAAATTCAAACTTATGAAATTAAAAATCAAAATGTCAACCATATGCAATCAAATATTGGAAATGTCAATCTCATGCACTCAAGAAAGAAAAAAAGAAAAAAAAAAAAAAGGCACTCCAATACTCATGTAACCCTAAAACCAAGTAATAGGAAAACAAATCTAAACCTAAATGCACTAAAAAAACAAATAAAACTTAATAAATAATAATCCTAAACTAAAAGTCAAGGGTCACTGAGCAATCACATTAAGGATCCCTTAAAATCCCTCCAAGATTTCTCTAAAGAAAGTTCAAAGACAATGATCAAATGAGCAAGGATAAAAATATCAGTAATCACTGATATATCGGTATTTCGATTTTACGGATATATTAGAGATATATCGGTGGATATTTTGACATAAAATATCGGTAGACCTTAAATTGACCAAGTCTTGTAAAAATATAAAATAAAACTTTTAGAAATGAAATTAAAAGTATAATAGACATTTTAAAGTTATTTTGTTGAATAAATTAATGTATATATAATATTATACATGTCAATAAAAAATATAAATTTGATAAGTGTATATTGATTATTAAATTATATTAAATATTATTTGATCATTATATTGTGATATTTGATTATAATATATTTCGGTGGATATTTTGACACAAAATATCCGTAGACCTAAAATTGATCAAAACTTATAAAAATATAAAATAAAACTCTTAGAAATGAAATTAAAAACATAATAGACATTTTAAAGTTATTTTTTCGAATAAATTGATATATATATATATATATATATATATATATATAATATCGTACATGTTAATAAAAAATATAAATTTGATAAGTGTACATTGATTATTAAATTATATAAAATATTATTTGATGACAATATTGTGATATGTGATTATAATGTGTTTAATTTTAAAATCTATTTAATATTAAAATTATGATATATTATAAAATAAATGATGATAAATGTAAAAATTTTAATATATTAATAATATTATGATATATTTTTACTAATCAATTAAATGAAAATTTTCATTTAATTATAAAATAGTTATAATTAATTTGTTATTTAAAGTGTTTTTTTAATATTTTATTTATATCTTAAGTTTTGATATATATTTCTTTAGTGCATATTATTTATCAAAGGTCAGGTTTGCCCTAGTGGAGCTGGGGATGCTGGGGATGCATTCTAAACCTAAAACAGCTCAATTTTGAGCTTTGACCGCGTTGACCACCGATATATCCGTACTATATATTGTGTCGACACCCACCGACACACCGATATTTCAGCGATATTTTCTTCCCTGCAAACGAGTCATAGTGGACCACCCGTGGAGTCTAAAAACTAGCTCAAAAGAAGACCCCAGATGGATAGTGAGTTGGCAAAGGATGAACTCTAACTAGCATATGCCAAAAAGACAATGAAGGGTCTACATGGACTCAACTCACTTAAGCATAGTAGAAAGCTTATAAATACCCATATTAAGGGTTAAGTTTTCAAGTCTTGCTATTTCTCCTTGCAGTCTAAAGAGAGAACCCTAACCTCCAACCCTTAAGATCTCCACCATTTCAATTCTAAGACTCAAGGAGGAGTCATTGGGTGGATGATTATGAGTTTATGAGATCTTTATATTTGGAGCTTTCTATATTGACAGGAATTGTTGGGAACATCAAAATCACAAGTATGACACTTTTCTCTGGATCTTTGATATGTTTTTGGCTTTAAACACCAAGTTTTTCGCTTTGCTTAAATCTAGAGAAGCCTAGGATACGATTACATGCACCCTAGTGATCCAAGACATGGGAATATAGCAATCCAAGATTTCCTAATAGTTCAATCTACCAAGATATGAACAATAGTCTAACAAAGCAAAGTCATCAATCCAAACAAAAATCAACCACAATAGTGTCTTAATAACTCCAACAATGTTGGCAAAAATACTTTATGGACTTGGTCTAAAACTAGAACATTTCACTTCACCAATAACTTGAACAAATGAGAAAAACAAACATCAAGAAAATTTAAACATTTTGTAAGTCAAAATTTTGATAGTGTTTCAAGCTCTCATAATTTGACATGATTACTGTAGGACCTCAGGCGCTACCAACTCTCCTAAAAGCAATTGCTGTTAGGAAAGGCGCATACCCTAGCCTTATAGTGCATTCACCCAAGAGCCCACGGCGAACACAAGGGGAGTTGATGGATGCGGCTAACCCTCTAATCTGCCAACAATCTCCCCCCCAGTGACACCTCTGGGGTTCAAACCCGTGACCTCGGCTCTGATACCACTTGTAGGACCTCAGGCGCTACCAACTCTCCTAAAAGCAATTGCTATTAGGAAAGACGCATACCCTAGCCTTATAGTGCATTCACCCAAGCGCCCACAGCGAACACAGGGGGAGTTGATGGATGCGGCCAACCCTCCGATCTGCCAACAATTATATATCACCAAACGCTTAGTTTAAAAAGAGTAGAAGCTAACCCAATTTCAAAACTGTGTACCAATGGTGACCTGTTTTTTTCCTTTTATTTTTGTCCATATTTATTAACATATCAATTAAAAATCACATTTAAAATTATTAAGGAAATAGATTTAAGCTATTATCTCTTAAATTTTTCTTGAAAGGAAAAAAAAAATCTATTATCTTGGCCCAAACTTTAACTTTGCATGATGTCCACTTGTCCCTTTGAGCATGAATTCGCTATTGCTTGTTCCACACAAGAGACAATGCTTTTAGTTAATTAAAAATAAAATTAGTCCATACATATTGATGATCATAATACATTTGGTGTTATTACAAAGTGTTAATTAGTTATGCTTAAATAAAAGAATTGCTTTAAATAATTAGTTTCCTCCAACCACCAAATTATGCATTTAGACATAAGATAATTTTGATAACTAACATTTAATAGTTTTACAATTTCTTTACTTAAATCGTAATGATCCAATTATCTACCTATTTGTTTTCAATGATCTTGTAATTATAGTTTTATGTTTAGTGTAAAACTTTGTTCATGGACGAGGCTTGATCATTAATTTCGAACACAAACGGGGCATCGTATGAATTTTTTTTTACATAAATCATGAGATCAAAAAACTAAATTGAAAGTTTTGTAGACATTTATCTCAATCATTAAATACAATAGCTTAATACCAAGGATTTATAATATTTTGAAATTACAATAAACTTATTTTTATAATAAAGTAAAAAAGAAATTGATAAATTTTCTTGATGAACATAGTTAAATAAGTGGTTAGAATATTGTTGTCCACACATATATAAATTACAATAAAAATATTTGTTAATTTCATATTTAGATAATAGATATCAAACCACTTTGCATATTGGATGATCACTCTTATTGAATTAAATATAAGACTTGTTATGAACGATTTTGAAGCATATATTCATTCAAGTCTTTACTTTTCCTTTTTGACTTGTTATAAGGTTAGTTTTGTTTCCCAAAGAGTAAAATATTTGACCATATTTTAACAAATTAAATAAAAAAGTTAACAAATTCTTTACAAGTCAAACAAGTATTTTATATGTAATTGAATATATAACTGAATAAAAGAAAATGAATTTATCATAAATTAACAAAGATGTCATTAAAAAAAATATATGAATATGATTTGGAAAACATTTGAGTGTTCATTACAAATATTTGAGACTTTTCCACAGGCATGAGCAAAATATTTGTCTTTGAATGAAATAAAGGTTGATATTCTTCTCAATCTTAAAGTACGTAGTTCTTTACAAATATGATTAATTTCACTTCTAAAGCTTGCAATCATACAATTGAGTATGCATACATAGAATTACAAACAAGACCATCATCGTCATCTATAATTTCTACCAATAGTTCATCTTCTTCTTCTCAACCACAATGATTTATCAACAATTTTACCTACCAAATTGAAATAGGCCTCACGTGCACCAAGATTTCTTGATTGCTAAAACAAAAAAATGGACCTAAAATGCCCACTGCAAATCCTAACCTGATGCTCAAGTAAAACCACCGATCAGTGAATTCATCAACATTTTCATCCTCTACGTTGCTTTGCCCTTGCCCTTGCCTTTGCCCTTGATCTAAATTTTCATCTTGGCAGTGAGCAACAAGAGGAGGTCCAGAAAGATGAAGGTTTCCAGCAAAGACGTCATTTGTCCTATAAAGGGGATCATGCCAGAGAAGTTGTTTGATAGATTCAAATAGCTCAAAAATGTTATTGAAGGCATGCTTGAAGGAATGATGCCAAAGAGATTGTTACTTGATAGATCAAGAGATGTCAATTCATGTAACATATTCCATGTTTTGGAGAATTAAGCCATTAATGTGGTTCCTTGACAAGTTTAGAAACATAGACCATATAATTTTGTTACTTCTTTTGGAAACTCCCCACTAAAGTTATTGTTGGATAGATCTATGATGACTATGAGAGAAAGAGACTCATCAACATATTCTAGATCTTGGCCTTTTTCTTTCGCCATCAAACTGTCTTAATAGAATTGGCCTGCTGCATACGTCCAATATTGATAGCGGCTTATATTTTGCTATTGAGACATTGCTCTAAGATCACAGAGTGGATGGAATGCTACCACTCAAATTGTTTTCAGCAAAGTGGATGAACTTAAATTTGACAATCCAAAAAGAAGCCCTCCAGAAAATGCATTCAACCTCAACTTAAGAATTCTGAGGGATGAAAAAGCAGTTCCAATCCATGCTGGAATGTCACCCGATAATTTATAAATCCCCTCATTTTCTCATATTGTTTTTGATAAAATTAAATAAAAATTTTGTTAATTGTCATCAACAATAAAATAAAAAAATTTTAAAATTAAAAATAGAATTAAAACTAAAATACATAAAAATTAAATACAATTAAAAACCAAAAAAAAAAAAAATTAAGATATATAATATTTTATTTTTATATTTTTAGCTTTAAAGTTTTTTTAGTTTTAATTTTTAAAATTTCTTATTTTATTAATCTCAAATCCGTTCTCGCAATAAAATAAAATTGTTAATTGGTATTATTAAGATTACAAGAATAGGGTCATTTTAGGAAATAATTATTTAAGTTATAAAAAAGTATATGTATTTTATTTTATTTTTCTAAATAGGTGAAGATAAAACTAATTTATAAAAGTTAGGTTCTTTTTTCTATATTTTTTTCAAATTAGTGAGTCAAAACCAAGGAAGAAAATATCACTCACATGGTGAATGCGGGCAAACGCGCTAAGTGAAGTCAATGCGCTACAATGGTGGAAAAAGGCCCTTCCTTTGCTGTTGAGGGGATTCAACCCACTTACTGTCCGAGCAAACTTGCCCTTGTTATATAAAACGCACTAAACATATATATAGTTAAACTCATTATATAAAGAAAATATTAAAAGAATATTTTAAAGAGCAAATTAATTATAATTATGTTATAATTAAATGTAAAATTTTCTTTTATTTGATTACCAAAAATATAAAAATTATATAATTTTCTTCATAGTGTTTTTAATATCATTAATAATTAATTAAATATTAAAAAATTGTATATATATCATAATTTATTTTATATTGTTTAATACAATTGAATTAAATAGATCATAATTTTAATATTAATATATATTTTAAAATTAGACATATTATAATCAAATATCATAATATTATATGTAATTTAATAATAAATGTACACTTATAAAATTCATATTTTTATCGATGCATACGATATTATTATCAAATATGATAAATCATATTATAGATATATCAAATTATTTAATAAAATAACTTAAAAATATCATTATACTTCTAATTATATTTTCATGAAGTTTTTCTTATATTTTTATAAATTTTGATCAATTTTAGGCTTATCAATATTTTTTTCCAAAATATCCGCCGATATATCTCCGATATATCCGATATCCGTAAAATCAAAGTACTGATATATCTGTGATTACCGATATTTTCATCCTTGGTCAAAACCCACTTTTCCCTTTTGGTTTTATTTAATTTTTTTCTCTTCTTTTTCAAGAAAATTTACATCTAAAACTTTCCCAAGAATTGATAACTCAAAAACCACACAATTAATATTAAAGTGAAATCAACATAAAATAAATTCACAAATTTCAAAATCATAAAACTAAAATTGTACCATATTTAACTACTATTTTGACCTTAAATTTCACTTTTTTTATAAAAAAATTAGCTTAAATTCCTTTAATATATTTATATTCATTTATTTTAAAAATAAAAATACTATTATTAAAACATGCTTTATTATATTTTAAATAAAAAATTAAATTGATTTATATAAAATATTTTATTTGAGATTTAATTTCTAAAATTTTATTACAAATTAGTGGTGACAATTTTTTCTATTAAAATTAATTTATTTAAATAATTAAAATTATTAATAATTTATTTTATCAAATTAATTTTAATTTGTGAAATATTAGGACTTCATTAAATTTTTTATATTGTAGCCATTTTTGAGTAAAATTATATTTTTAATATTTTAAAATAAAAACATTTAAAATTAAATAAAATTAAAAAGATACATAAAAAAAATTAAGAGTGAATTGACAATAAATTTTTAAAACAGGATTAATGAAATAAATATAAAAAATAGTTAAAAATAAAATGATAATATAAATTTAAAATAAAAGATAAATTAAAAATGAATAATTAAAAAATAAAGAATGATAAATATTTAAAAAATAAAAGCTTTCAAAAAATGAGCGATTTTTTTTCAAAAAATAGTGGATTTATCTTTTTTTTTTTTTTTTTCCAAAAACATTGTCGATTTATAGTTAATTTTTTCAAACCACCCTCTGCCACGTGTGTGTCACTCCCACACTCGATTTTTCGCTCCAAAACCAAAATTTGGCTGATATATCGGCAATTTTCTCGACATTTTCGACATTTCCTTCGGCTGACCGATTATTAGTGGCCGATTTCATTTGGATAACCTATTTTTTGTTGATATTTCGGCGTAATTTGGGTAAGTAATATTTAATATCTTCATAATTTCTTTTTTTAAATCTTATAAAATTAAATATATATAACTTATTATAAACAAGTTGGAAGCTATAGTCATTCAAGTCTTTATTTTTCCTTTTTGATTTGCTATAAAGTTGATTTTCTTTCTTAAAGAATGAAATATTTGAGAAGAAAATAAAAAAGTTACAAATTAAAACCACAATGAAAAATAAAAAGAAAAATAAACAATAAGAAAATAAAAACAAAAAACACATAAAACACAATTTATGTAGTTTGTCCTAAAGCCTACATTCACAAAATGAAAATAAAAAAGAACTTCCACTATTGTTTAAGAAGATTATAATCCTATAACTCTTAAATCCTAAAGTCTAAATTAATTATACCAAAAAAAATTATTATTTCTTATTCGCTAAAATGTCTTCTCATATTTTCTTGATTGGAATATTTAATATAAGGAACTAATTAGAGATATTACTACTAGTTTTCCTTATTCTATAAAAGGAATTTAATTACAATCACATGATATGAATTTATGAAATATTTTATATAAGGTGGTGAGGATTACACGTGGTAGATAAAGATATGAGGAAGAGTGAGAGACACTGGTGGAGTAAGAGGGCTCATTAGGGTGTACATGTGAGAGAGTAAAAGATACCTGGTGGAGTAAAATGACTCATGGTTCAAGGTGGGGATATAAAGTGTAGGGAAACTTGAGATGTTTTGACACCTAATAATTGTATTTATTTCTATTCTCTATAATGTTTTATATGGCATAGTAGATAGCCATGGTTGGTTGAACCTTTGTGTGTGGTTTGCTTTATTTTTGTATTTTTTTTCTTTAATATATCTACATTAAAGTTGTTATTGGCTCAATAAGTGGTATTAAAGCGTCCAATGACATAACAAGTATTTGTTGAGAAAATTGAAACTCCTAAATACAATAAGAAAAAAAAAAGTGAAATAAAAAGATAATATTTACCTAGTTTGAGTAATCACCTACATTCATGGGACAGAAAGATCAAATTTAATAATAAACTTTACACACTTCAAACTCTCTCACCCTATCTTTACCAAAAACTCATACACCTTTTGACTATCTCTATTCATTCTTTGCCCACTTTTTCCTTCTATCTTAGAATTATATATAAAATCACATATCTATAAAGTCCTATTCCTGATCAAACTTAAAAGGGTAATTTACCCAAATACAAACTCTACAAATATTAAATTCTCTCAATATATATATATATATTAAAAGACTTTTTTTTCTTCTAAACCCAAGAGACCAAGTCCCCCGACAAAGACTAGATATCATTTCATTGAATTTTCATGGACCAAGCATAACTTGCTTATACAAGAAGGTAAAAAAATTATGCAATGAAGAATTTTTCGCATTTCCTTTTATTGAATTCCACATCCGTACCATCATCCACAACAATTTATGCCTTCTTCCAAGAAGTTGTGATATTATAAATATAAGAAAATATTCTTAGTTCTTGCCTAGTATTCTCTTTTTGCTATCATTTGGAAAAGAGACAATTTTCACAATAATTTGTACCTAGACTTCTGCAATATCCTTTGCACACTTATAAATGTTAAATCCCAAAAAAAAAAGAAAAAAGTTTCAAAACCCCAATATTTCAATTTTTTTTTTTTTTTTATTAAACCAATTATAGAACTTGTAACTTTTTAGATGAGTGTATTTACAAACTATGCAATCTAACAAAATCTATAAAAGTTTCTTAAGAAAAAAATATTTATTAGATGCTATATTTTATATTACATACCATTATGCTTCGAGGACAAATTCTCTAGTGGTAGAACATTTTCTTCTAAATTAAAAGAGAAAAAAATTATGAGATGTTAGAAGAATGAAACTTGGTGACAAATAATATGAGAATCAATTTTTATATTATAATTTGAAATATAATAAATATCTCATCAAATCAAATGGCTAGTCTCATACTTATCTGTCAATAACACACTAAATACCCAACCACCCCACCATTTTTATTGAAAGTCTGATTTTGTATATATTTTAAAATAATTCAAAAATCGTTGTTAGGGATGTAGTGAGGCTTGTAAATATTTCTCTCTTACCATTTAAAATAAAAGGAAAAGAAAGACCAAATTATTGCTTTGAAAAACTCAATTCTTCTGTAGTTTAGTTTTATAAAATCAATTAGAAAATCAAAAAAAAAAATCTTAGAATATTCATATAGCAATCCTTCCTTTGTTGTTTTTATAATCCAATTTGACATAGTTCAAATTGTAGAAATTTTTTAGAGGAATTTGAAAAGCAATTTATGGTTTATAAGCTAAAAATATTACTATAATCACTTGGAGTGTGTTTGACAATCATCCTTGAAATTTGAAATTTTCTATTATGAGGTTATTATTAGGACTATATAATAGAAAGGAAAATAGTTGTAATAATCCAATCCAATCAAGTAAACTTTAGTAGTTGCAAGTGATCCAAAAATTGTGCTACCGGTTTATGTCATGTAATTTTATGTCATTTCTATCACGGTGACCACTTTTTCCTCCATCATTTTTAATATATTTTTGTTGCATCTTGGTATCTTATTGAGGAAAATTTTCATTGGATTGACTTCAACTTTATGTTTAGACCATCAACATTCAAGTCTTTTCAATTGTCTATGACTAAAACAATAATAATAATAATAATAATAATAATAATAATAATAATAATAATAATAGAGATATAAATTAAAAATTCAAGGTCCAAAAAAATGTTGTTATCTTCACTTAAAACATTATCCTTACTCCAATCCAAGGATGTATAGAAAATAATAAAATATGAATTGACTAATCTAATTATGAAGTCAAGAACCATCTTCTCATTCAATAAAGGAACCATTTTTAATCATATCAACTACTTAAATAGGGTTAGAGCTTTAACAATTACCTTTATTTAAACTTTATTATAAATGGGTGATGTTCTTTCCATTAATTAATTAACAAAATTTTCTATCTGAATTTATAATTGAATAATTGCAACTATGTGATACAAAATTCGAATTAAGTTCTATTTGGATTTGAGCAAAAAGAAAAAAATAAAAACACCATCTTAATCTATTATCTTTTAATTATTATTATTTTTTAAAATGAGAGACTTAATCTATTATGTTGACTCAAACTTTAACTTTGCATTATGTCTCGTTGTCCCTAAGCATGACTTTGCTACTACTTGTCCCACACAAGAAATCATGTGTATATATAGATAATAAAGTCATTACCTCTATGAATTGAGTCATGGAAAAACCTTCCTTAGAATATCACAATCTTCATGTTGTTCTATCAATAGGTGTATAAGTAATCTTTCACAATCTTATAAAAAATCAAGTAAAAAAGATAATCAATAACACATCAACAATTTTAGCATAGCACGCAAAATAACCTAAAGATTGTGGACACTTTTTAGAGACATTTTTGTCATGTCATGTCAAGGGAAATTTACGGATATTCTTTTTCTCATTCATTTATTCAAGGTCTATGTCGTGTCTACCAAGGTGGCCATTTTTTTTCTTCAATTTTCTGTCATGTCTTGCTACCTTATCAAGAAATTTTTGCATTAGCTTGACTTTGACTCTATTTGGGTCTTCTGAATTGAGGCCCTGTAATTGCTTGTGACTCAAAAAATACAGAAGTAAAGACTTAGAAACTAAAATTTTAGTTCATGTCAACAAATTTTAACAAACCACTCCTTAATATATGAAATTTCTCAAAAATTGTATTTTTTTTAATAATAGTTCTAAGCTTTTTTTCTCTTTATTTTAAGAAACATTTGAAAGTGTCAATTGCATTATAAATTTTACAGGACTTTGATGAGTATTTGTAAACAATAGATATTTTATATATTTTAATTTTTATTGAAAATAAATTTATTTTGGTAAAAATAATTTTACAATAGCAATTCATTTCCTCACATGGAAGTGCTAGAAAAAAATTTAAAATTACCTAACCCATTTGGTGCTTTTACAAAGTATATATGATTTAGTTGTGCATCAATGAATCAATTGCTTTAGATTAATTAATTTCCAACCAACTGAATTATACATTTAGATATAAGGTCATTTGGGTAACTAACATTGAATAGCTTCATAATTTCTTTATTTAAAGCTTATAAAATTAAATAAATAACTTATTATAAACAAGTTGGAAGCATATAGTCATTCAAGCCTTCATTTTTCCTTTTCGATTTGCTATAAAGTTGATTTTCTTTCCTAAAGAATAAAATATTTGAGAAAATTTTGAAAAGAAATAAAAAAAAAACAAAAAATAAAAAACACTTAAAACACGATTTATGTAGTTTGTCCTAAAACCTACATTCACAAATAAAGATAAAAACTAACTTTCGGTATTGTTTAAGAAGATTATAAACTTATAACTCTTAAGTCCTAAAGTCTAAATTAATTATACCTAGAAAAATGATTCTTTCTTATTCACTAAAATGTCTTCTCATATTTTCTTGATTATATTGGAATATTTAATATAAGGAATTAATCATCTAATTATTAGAGATACCTAAGTGTAGACCCCCCGAGGAGTAGAGGGCTTTTTGGGGATTTTATTATTTTCTTTGTGGCTTTCGGCAGGCTCTCAAGTGGGCTGCTCTCGAGTCGCCAGATGGGATGGGTGGCAGATGGAGGATGGCTTGCTGAGCAAGCTAAAAACAGAGAAAAGAAAGGAGGAAAGCTAGGGGACGGCACAGAGGGGAACGTGGAGGAGTTCTGGAGGAGGAGTTCTGGAGGAGGAGATCTTGGTGGAAAAAGAAAACCAGAGAGAAGGAGTTTCCTGGTGCGCGGTAAGTTCCCATTTCTGAATGCCTACTTCACCATTTTGATAATATATTTCATTGTTTGCTGTGGACTTCGAGGGCCACAGGTTTGGTTTTGGGGTGAACCTGTTTGTATGCACACTATGCTCTGTTCCCGCTTTCATTTCTTTTTTTTTGGTGTCCATTTCTGTATATGTATGGCTGTTACCATTCTTATGATCTTTGTTTCGGTCTCTATGCATGCCGCCATCGTCATGCTCCCTTTAGTGCATCTCGTTTTCTTTCTTTGCATTTCATGGACCCTTCACGTCAAAATACTCCCCCCCGCGCACCACTTCTCTCTCTACATCGCAACCATGCCCATTCTCCCTCATTACTGCATGGCTGCCACCTTTCATACCCGTCTCCTCAGGCTCGCTCGTTTAGCTGGATCCATGGCAGCCGCACCTCCTGGACGTCGCCGAGCCGCCGTCTCTCCTTCGCGCGCGCGCCTGCACCAGCCGTCATGGCAGCTGCGCCGAAGACGCCGCCGCGGCAGCCCCTCCTCCTCGCGCCACCGAAGCCCGGGGGCTGTCCACTTGGCCTGGAGGATCCACCACCCCGAACACCGCCGTTGCTGCCGCCGCGTGGAGGTGACGGAGACGTTGCAGCCGGGGGGGGGAATATGCAAGGAAGAAGATGAAGATGAGGACCTTGGGCTTGGATTGGGGCACTAGGCCCAAGTTTGGGGTGGTCTGGGCTTGGGATAAGGCAAGGCCCAATTTTGTGTTGTTTGGTTTTTGGATTTGGGCTTGGGCTTAGGCTTAAGGGCTTGGGATCACTATTGCTATTATTATTATTATTATTAAGTCTTATCCTATTATTATTATTATTATTATTAACCATTATCCTATTATTACTATCACTATTATTATCATTATTATTGCTATTAATTCAACTTTCAAAATTTTGTTATCATTATTATTTCAAAACCTTATTAATTATTATTATTATTACTACTATTATTATTATTTCAAAATATTATTATATTATTATTATTATTATTATTTCAAAATCTTACTATTATTATTTCTTGTTAATTCAACTTTCAAAATATTGTTGTTATTATTATTATTAATTCAACTTTTAAAATATTATTCGTATTATCGCTATTAATTAACTTTCAAAATCACACTATTATTATTGTTATCGACTCAACTTTTAAAAAAATCTTACTATTATTATTGTTATCACTTTAACTTTCAAAATATTACGATTATTATTATTATTATTTATTCAATTAAAATATTCTTATTATTATTCTTATTGTTATTATTAACCCGAACTCTCAAAATCTTATTACTGTTAAAATATTATTATTATTATTATTATTAATCCAACTTTTAAATTATTATCATTATTATAATTAACGTATTATTATTATTATTATTATTAACAGATGTTATTATTATTATTATTGTTAATTAAACTTTATTATTATTGTATTTATTATTACTAATTCAATTTTTTAAAATCTTACTATTATCATTATTTTTAATTCAACTTTCATAATCCCATTGTTATTATTACTATTACTATTATCATTATCATTATCAATTCAACTTTCAAAATCTTATTCTTATTTTTATTAATTAATCCAACCTTTTAAAAATCTTATCATAAATCTTACTATTATTATTATTATTATTATTATTATCAATTCAACTTTCAAAATCTCATTCTTATTTTTATTAATTAATCCAACCTTTTAAAAATCTTATCATTAATCTTATTATTATTATTATTATTATTAATTCCACTTTCAAAATCTTATTATTATTATTATTATTATTATTATTATCGTTATTATTAATTCAAACCCTCAAAACCTCATTGTTATTATTATTAATTTAACTTTTAAAATCTCATTATTATTATTGTTATCATTAATTCGACTTTCAAAATCTTGTTATCATTATTATTATTATTATTATTATTTCAAAACCTTATTGTTATTGTAATTATCCTTATCATTATTATCGTTATTGTTATCACCTTAGGCCCTTATAATTCCAAAGCCCTTTTTGATCCTTTTCGTTTATCCATATTATTATTATCATTTATTGTTATTATTATTATTATTATTATTATTATTAAAAATCTATACTCTAGCCGTTTAATTTCTTAAAGTTCATTTCTTCTTATTATTATTAAAAATCTATACTCTCGCAGTTCAATTTCCTAAAGTTCATTCCTTATTATTATTATTATTACGAATTCAACTTTCAAAATCTATATCTGTCCAGTTTAATTCCCTAAAGTTCATTTCTCATTTTCTTTGGCAAATTTCATTTTAATTACCGAGGCTCTAATATTTTAAATTTAATTCCAAATACTCTAATCTTCGAATAAACTCTCGGGATCCGATTTTCACTCGAATAGTTTTAATCCCCTTTCAGTTCCTAAATAATCTTCTGGTAAGCAATAATGAATTCTCCATAATTCCAAATCACGGGATTTGTGATACTAGCTCATGAATGAAAAATTGGGCTTTGGTGGGGGCCCTATGTTCGATCTCTTTCGATTTGTCCACTATTGTGCTTAGTGTATTTTGCTTGAGCTTCGTTTTGCACTCCGATATGCATGAGCTATATTTTGTATTCATCAATTGTGCACTAATTCTGTTTCTTGATAGCGCATTATGGCTCAAGGCCGAGGTACGCATCCACTCCCATTCTAGTCAATCTCTATCGCGTGTTTTGATTCTCATATTGTGCATGATTTAGGTAGGTATCCATTGACTTTCTCGTTGATTGTCACGTCAGTTTCATTTTATTAGTAGAGACCCGACTTTAGGGACTTAGAGGGGTGCTACGGTCTCTACCGTACCTTCCCGATAAGTAACCTGACCCCCGAACTCGATCCGGTTTTTCACAGACCACCTTTTCCGAAACAAGGAGTCACACTTAGGGTTTTTCTTTCTTATTTTGTTTACCCTTTTAAAAATAAAACAAAAATAAGTGGCGACTCCAAGTCATTTTCAAGCAATAAATAAAATAAACTTTTCGAATTAAAAATCGAGCTCGCCATCGAGTGGGAAACGCATGAGCCGAAATGCGGGGTCCACACTAAGATATTTTCTTTATAATTTGCATGAAAAAACCCTATAATATTATCCTATAAATCAATATAAAAATCCACAATAATAAGTCATATTAAAAGCCTCACTACATCCCTAACAGCAATTTTTGAAATTATTTTAAAACATATACAAAATTGGACTTCTAATAGCATCAACAGACTTGTAAATACTTCTCTCTCCTACCTTTTTAAATTTTTGGTCTACCCTTGTCACCATGTCAAGTCAAAATCATGTTGAATTTTTAGCCAAACCGAAAAAAACTTGAGCCGCTATCTTCACTTAAACGTTGAGTTTTAATGGAGACAGATGAATTATGGGGCCATGTAACAGATTTCTTCATCTTGATGAGTTGTAGGTGATCAACCAAGTTTCTTGAAAAGGATGGTAGGGGACTGCAATATTAATTTCCTCACAAGAGGCCTATAATATTATTGTCATGATGACTTCCAATAAGTCAATACCACTTTCCCCACAAGAAGTCTTCAATGGGTCGAAATTTGAAACAAAATGATTCACCTGATGTGATGGAAATAGGAATAATTTGCATGCATTTTTTTTACTTTAAATATTTGGCATATCATAACTCAAAACTGTTTGTTTTTTCAACTTACTATTGCACCATTCAATAAGTTTATCTTATACAAATATATATACTAAATACTAATAATTTCATAAATAAAAAATTCACCACCCAAAAATATAAAAAAATAATGTTTATTTCTGATTTCTTTTTAATTTATATTATTAAAATTACTAAGATTTGGATAATTTGACTAAATTACGAAGTAAAAAATTTATTGAAAAAAAGTTAATTACGAAAAATATTAAAAATAAATTCCAAGGGACGCAAAGACAAATACAAAAATGAAAAAAAAAAGAAAAAATGAGGACTTTTCCTAATTGTCAAAATCCAAAACTCAAATCTCAATTTTTTGCATCTAACATTAACAAAAGTTAGTTTTTATTACTTATTAATGTAAAACTTGATTAATATATTGTAAAAATAAATAGAAAAATAGTTGTTAAAGTAAATTTGTAAAAGTATGTTGAAAATAAAACAAACTCTCTCTACAATCTTTGCAAATATAAAGATAATCCATGGCAGATAAAGACTTTAACTAAATTGTTCAATTCCTCATTTATGCTATGCAATTTTATTTGCTTATACTAGGGTTATATTTGGTTATTGAGTTTTGTTTTTGTTTTTGTTTTTGTTTTTGTTTTTTTTTTTTTTTTTTTGGTGGATAAGAAAACATAAGAAAACGAGAAAGGGTTTTGTTTTTGTTTTTTTTGGTGGATAAGAAAACATAGGAAAACGAGAAAGGGAAATTGGAGTTTTAGATTGTGGGCCTAATGCTTTCTTCACTGCCCATGAATTTGAGGACCGCTAAAGAATCAAATTTATGTAAATCAGTGTAACTGTTGGTTAAAAAGGATGGCATTGCCTACTATACAATGACTTTAAACAAGTCTCACATCAAGCATCTGCTCGGTGTATGTTTTTATAATACCTGTAAGGTATTTTTAGTTGTTTTTATACAGTGTTGTGGTGCAATGATTAAAAAGATAAAAATAAATTTTTACATTGTACCTAAGTGTCCAATAATTAATTATTTTTAACAGAACTTTGTTACGAAAAATAAGTTAAGAAAAATACATTTTATATTGAAAATAATTTTCATAACAGAGTTTTGCTTCTAAAAATAATTATCAATTATTTTTAAGAACGTAGAATTGTTTTCAAATACGTTGTTAAATAGGCCCTTATTTTTAATGAAGTATATACCATGCTACAAAGTTTTGTGGTGTAAGAAAGCATACTTGTGCTACAAAGTATAAACCATTGAACTTCACAAATGAATCAACCGCCCTTAAGCCTTGAAAATGGCTAGAAAAACAAGCCTTGTTTTCTTCTCTTCTCTCCCTCTTTTCTCCTCTCATTTCACTCTGCACGATGTCTCTCCACCAGCCCAGCTGGCTGCTGTCCAAGAATGGGCTTCAGAACACCAAAGAACCAACCCAATATGTAGGCTTAAGAGAGCCTTTTCATGGGCTGAAACCCATGTAGGGGCTAGTCCAACACCGATAATGATATAGGGTTAAAAAAATTATTTAATTGTAATCAGGTCAATAATTATTAAATGATGAAAATATCATTTCCTTTCTATGATCTAAGTGATGTCTTACTTCATATGACTACCTTCTTGAAATAAAATTTTAAAAATGTTGAAATAAGATGTAATAATGGAAAATATTTTAATGAACTAATTTATCATGACTCCCAAAAACTAGTTTTGTTTTTTCTATTCAAATAATAAATAAAAAGGTATATGTTGTTTAAAGCATGACATTTAAATAAAATTTAAAAGACACTAACTTTGGTTATTTTAGTCATAAAGATCATGCGTCTTCTTAAGATAATATTAACATCTCGGTGCCTAACAACAGTATAACATAAAAGAAAGTGTTTAATGATGACCATACCACTAATTGTAGCTCACAAAATAAAACCAAAGGTAATTAATGATTAACAAAGAAACCAATTATTTTTTTTACCTTTTAGGCAAAGTCATACTCAATAACCAATAATGCCTTGTTCATTTTTTAGCACCCTTTCTTCTTCAATTCTTTCAACATTTTCAGCCTCCTTGCCTTGCTTCATTTAACACCCCCTCCTCTTCATATCGATATATTGCTCTTTCTATTGCTTCTCTTTCACCATATTCTTGTACTGATTTAACTTACACTCCTCCCTCTTCAATTATCACTTCTTTTAGCACTATCTTCCTTCTACTAGTTCTCTTTGCCCATCTAATATTGATTCTCTTCCTATTCCCCAGAGTCAAACTGATGTCTTAACTAATCTCCCAAGTTTGGTGAAAAGCTCTGGTAAATATAAACAGGAACTGCGAAAAAGAGTGCTAATAAATCAAAAACAAACTAAAAAAAATAACTTTTCAAACATTTATAATTAATCAAAAACCAAACTAAAAAAAATCAACTTACCTTCCCATGGCTGCGTGTGTGAATCTCTTCTCCATTATGATGCGTCAAAAGTGACAGCGGGTTTCCTTAAGTCCTAACGTGCGTCTACTACCACCATCGTATGGTGCGTCCTATGGAGATCTTTTCAACTGTGTATGGCAGCCTTTATGTGGCTGTGTGTGGAGAATTCTCTCCAATGGAGTCCCATGCGGCTGCTTGTTGTGGAAGATGCCGCCCAAACTGTGGTGCGTGTTGCCTCTTCTGTGCACGCCTCTTGCAGCCGTAATTGGTGGACTCCAACTTCTCCAATGGTGTGCTGTGATGCTTCTCGAATTGATGGTCCCTTTCCTTGGTGTGTGATGCTAGGAGGGATCTCTAATGATGCAGATTGTGTGGTTGTGAGGGTGGCTGTGAAGAAACTCATATTCGCGTGTAAGAGAAGGCCCCTCTTATAGTGCGTGATTGACTCCCTCAGCGGACTCTGCATTCTTCCAAGGATTGTCTCCCTTTTCAGGCTGCTGCGTGTTGGTGCTTCTCCATGGAGAATGCCGACTACAATGAAACTTTAGTTTTGTAGTTCGACCAACTTCTATATGGTTAATAATTGCCTTTCCTCATCATTCAAACAGAAGATAAGGTAACTTAACATTAAAAATGCATTCTTGCAAAGAAACCTTGAGAGGGATGTTTGCATGGAGCAACCGTTGAGGTTCATTGATTCCACCAAGCAAGGCCATGTTCTTACTTAAAAAGTCTTTCTATAGATTGAAGTAGGCACCTCATTCTTGGTTCCATCAACTTTCTTAATATCTACTACAACTTGCTTCTATTATAACAAATTTAATGATTAATTAACTCTTTGTCTATCGCACCAATGATATTACAACTATTATTCTCATATTACAACTATTACTCAAAGACAAAGAAGACCTCTTTGATTTAGAATGTGTACATGCAATAGTTATTACAACATTTGAACTCAACCCATTTGGTTACATGCATAGAATCATTTTCAGAACTTCATCAATGATCTGTTTATGATAATTTTTTTTTCGATGGAGCTAAATGGAAAAATAAGATTAGTGCAACCCCTAGTCCCTGTAGTATGTTAGAGACCCTTAAAACTACTAAGCACCTTTAAATTATGAAGGTTCACTAAAGAGGATGACAACTCACTATAAGAAAAAACGTTAACCATGATGCTTTTTAAGTGTCAAGAAATACATTGAATGGTGCTTCCCCAAAGCGTCATCTACTAGTCTGTCATAATAAGTATTTGCCTACAATGATGCTTCTAGAAAGCGCCGTTGAAGAGAACCTTGATGCTTAAAAAAAGTGTCATCATTACTTATATCAAACTACATTGACACTTTTATAAGCGTCATTGTTGAGTAGAAGAAACCTTGACACTTTCTACAAGTGTCATTGTTTAGCAGTTTCAAATATGGAACTATAAGGACACTTCTAGAAAGCGCCATTGAAGAGAACCTTGACACTTAAAAAAGTGTCATTGTTAGTTGTTCACACTCCATTGACACATTTATTAGTACCATTATTGGGTTGTATAAATGTTATTGGTGGTTACTCTCATTCCTTGACACTTAGTAAAAGCATCAAGGAAGATAATTGTTTAATTTTAAATTTAGTTTTAATTTAATAATTGTTGCACCTAATTTGTCACCTGCTATTGAAATAATGCATACACATAAGAAAAAAAATTATGTACCAATGAAATTAGTTGTTGCACCTAATTTTTCACCTGGTAATACATTTCCAAATTGCAGTATTTAATCACAAATAGAAAACTTGTATTTCATAAATAAGAAACACAAAAAAGCTAAAATATATTAAAATAACAAAAAAAAAAAGTCACAACTTTAATGTTTAGTCCCTTAACATAGTCCATTTTTTCTCTACATGCAACTCATTTCTTTACATGCAACCCAATTGTGCTTTAGTCTTCAACATATTCCTTCATGCTAGCTTATCCCACTACAAGGTTAATTTCCCAAAAAGATGACCTACATGCACAAAAAACTAAAATCAATTACAATTTCAAAAAAAGATATATAAGTGAATACTTCTAGAAATAGAGAGAAAGAAATGACAATGAAAATATATTAGGAAAACAAATGTGTATACCAATTGACATATGTGACCCTAAAAATAATTACAACAAAATTACTATCAATAGTTAAAACACAAAGAAAGAGATTAATCAATACGGGACAAGAGAATATCAACATCAATAATCCATTAAATCTTTAGTATAACCCAAAAGAAAATAGAAAAACAAACCAAGTTTAGGACAAGAGAACATCAACATCAACAGTCTATTAAAATATTCAATTAGGCATCATCTAATAGTAATAGACCTCATCGAATGCGCAACATTGACAAAGGAAGGTTTGGGAATATGGTGCAACATGAAATAAATAAGGTTCACACCATGATACTTTATCAACTAAGTTTTTTGTTAAGTTAAAAGAATTAACATTTCCCACCATATGATATGCATTGCAACATTGCATCCAAAATAGCAGCCAATTGTATCATACTTATCATTCATCTTATTTATCACTATCAAGGCTAGCAACAACTATATGAATTCCACAACTTAATAATAAATAAATTGGCATGCATAAAAAAATGTAGAGAAGAATATCTACAACTTAATAGTAGATAAATATCTTCTAATGATGAATATTTTTTAATGAAAGCTCATATTTCATATTTTAAAAAGATTATGATTATTTTTTAAAATAAAACATATTTATTTAGGCATATTTGGGAAAATATCTAGAATTATGTGAGCAATCCAAAGTGACAACTATATGACAAAGATATGATTGCATAAAAATTTAACAACAAATTCAAGTTATCTATGAAGCTAAATAGAGATTCAAACATCAGTCTATCATGCAATACATTAAACAAAAGTAAAGCTTAAGGAACTTTAGCTTAAGAATGTCCATAATACAAACACATAAAGTGCGAAACTGGAATTCATTTTTTTTAGTTGCTATTTTAAGAATGTCCATAATACAAACACATAAAGTGCGAAATTGGAATTCATTTTTTTTAATTTCTATTTCTCATGTATACTAAATTTAAAAAGCATGGTTATCAAGCCAAGGATGTAAAATAATAAAAACTTCATCACCAATATAAATTTTCTGAATGAAAAAAATATAATGGTAATTTATGAGTAGTAGAGACCATACCTCTAAGAGTATGTTGTTGGTCTTAAAATTTCTGCAAATCATGAGGGGATTATGCTCATAAAGATACTTCATTGGCAGTTTCTAGAGCTACGCTCAATCAGTTACCCAGTCTACAAATTGGTTGAAGAGATAAAAATAGAACCGTTAATTTGAATAAAATGAAAATTAAACTACAAACCACATTTTCAACACTTGTCCAAGTATGTACCCAGAGAACAAGAGGAAAGAGAACCAAAATTTATTTAAAATGAATTAAGAACAAGCAATTAACTTCATAGATATTATGTTTTCCTACATTGTCCAATCAGACAATTCAAACATCATTTGTAGAGAAAAGATCTTTATCACATGGTAGACAATTTAAAAGTTGTGAACGTGAAACTAGCATAGATAAAACCATTTTCACCTTTTGACAACTAAAATGTCTTTACTATGTAATAACAGAAACTTTTGTCTCACAATGATACTTGAACGGGAACTCTAAGGTTGCATGCAAGCATAGTTGAGTAAAATTAAAACACAATTACTAATTGGAATATTACAACAAAACAACACAACTCTCATTCTATCATGTTTATCTTAAATATATAACATTTAACATGGAGGCCTAAATGCCTTTTAACAACTTAGAGAGCAACATCTTCTACAAAAAGGTCACACCAAATTTAATCAAAATAATCTAAATTGACAATTTTAAATACGCATCAAGTAATAATTCACATACACATAAATAAATAAATAAACAAATAAACACATAGTATTCACATACACATTAAAAAATCCAATGAAAAGTATAAATGTTTCTTCAATGGGACTTCAAAGCCATAGGACAAATAGTAAACTATATCTTCTATGTAATTTTAACTAAAAGAAAAATTGCAAATATCCTATAACACATGGTTGAAATTCCAAGACTGATCCACCTACTAAAATTAGTTATATTATTTAATAATAAAAAATTAAAAATATACTACATTTATAGAAATATTAAACAATTTCCCACTTTATAAAAGTAGTGCATAATATTTATTATCAAAATAAAGGAGAATATTTTTTTACTTCTATTATAGAAAATAAAGATTACATACAAAAGACTTGTCTTCTCATCAAGTACCATATTTAGATTTGTAAATAATCAAATTCTTTTATACAGAGTGCCCAGTTATACTTCCAAATTCATGAACAAGTTTGAATCATGTTTTCAAGAAAGAAAAAACCTAAAAAAACAAAACAAAAAAACAACAAAATAGAAAAGGCATTGCTTTTTCAAGGAGTACAAGACTCCACTTAAAATACCAATAATTTTTAATTTCCAAAAATCCAAATAGGTCTTGACACAGGTTCAACCAAATGACATAACCCATGGCCAGTGAAAGAGCCCAATTCAAGCCATATTGCAACTTTTTTCACATGACCACACGAAATTTAAAAGCACTCACCTTGCTCAGAATAACAACATCAAGATCGATTTGCTCTATTGTTAATTCTTCAGCTTCTGGAATAACTTGGCAAAAAAATTGACATAATCTATGACTTCACATACAATTTTATCATTCACTTATTACATGCCCAAATTAACAACATTATTTGCAACATGCATGAAAAAAGAGAAAGATGGAAAGGAACAAAGCCCAAAAAGAAACAGTACTATAAAACTTTTAATGTCCTTAAGAAGTGAAATTATATATTTTATTCAATATCCCACACATGGAAAAAAATAAAACTGAAAATGCATTACTAAAATCAATTAATCATGGCATAACCAATTTTCTAACAGCCCAATACATATTTATGATTGTGCATTTTTAGAGAGAGAAAACGCATGGAGTTAGAAAGAGAGAAAAGTGGGTACATTGGCATTTAAAGAAGAGCAACAAAAAAGATTCAAATTCGAATTAAGAGTATGTTACCTAAAAAAATAAATTAAATTAAATACAATGAGCTGGCACCCTTGTTTTTTTCCCTCTGCTTCTTCATTAATTCTCTTCCATCATCCTCATTGACTATTGTGTGTCATTTTGTTGCCCTACTTTTTTTTTTTTCTCAATATTTTAGAATTTAAAATAACAAATAATCTACCTATAATGAAAGAAAAATAAAATCATTTTTATTACACAATATAACACCCTGTAAATCATTTTTATTTCTCAATATTTCTAAAAGTTTGTTTTTTTTTCTAAAAGATTATTATGTTTCTTGTACTAAGGATTATTATGAAATTCATATTAATCCAAAGTTAAGAAAAGGAGGATAACAATAATATAATGTTTTTTACTGTGAGTGTGTAGCAAAAAGTAATGTATGGAAACAAAATCTGACTACAAGATGATTGAAAACTTGAATCAAAAAGCAATAATTTATTAGGTATAGTTCAAGTCCCATCTCTTACAAATTAGAACATTGAATCAAAATATCTAGGAGGAAATAAATACAATCAAAATTATCATGACACATGAGACAACACTCTAACAAAAAACAAAGAAGTTTTGTATTCAGAGCAGTGCGACACGTTAGACCAGAAAATAAGCAAGCTTTGAAAGTACTTCTCCATGAAGTTCGTGCTTATGTGGCCTCCAACAGCTCTCCTCTTCCAAGCCATTGGTTAACCACCAAATTTTGCCAAATTCAAAAGCTAAGATGTGAAAGAAATTGCTAACATTCTAAGCATTCACCCCAACCTTTAGGAATTCAACAATTGGACTTAAAGTTAAAAGTATTCTCTACAGTGTGCTAGCCCACATTTAATCCACAGCAAAATCACAAGAAATGCCTACAATAAATTTGTAAGTACAATTGTTTCTGATTTATTGACTTAAATATACTCACCATTTAAAAATCTAAAAGCAACAAGGTTTCAGTGATTTTAGAAAAAGTGAATGTGTTACAAGAAATAACAATCCAAAGTTTAATATATAGTAATTAAATTTTACTACTACTAATAATAAAAATCTTATCTATCAAAAATAATAATAATAAAAATCATAATAATTTTCATATTAGAAGAATTGGAGATAGTTAATAAAAGAAAGAAGAAAAGATATAGATTAAGTTGGATATATAATTAATAAGAATAATCTTTATAGTTAACACCTTTAAAGCAATTTATTTGTGCATATACATTAATTGAAATTAATATACTTATAAAAAAAGTCAAATTTAATTAATTTGTTGTCTTAAATTAAGTTAGATTAATGAGCATTTCTTATGCTGTAATTTATCTTTGCTATTATTTTGTTATATTTGCTCCATTATTTTATGAATAAAACATATATAGCATTTTCATAGCTAAGGTTATTAATGTATAAAAAGAGAAAAAAGGAAAAACTTACATAGCAACATGCTTTCTTTTTCAGTTTCACATTAAAAATCTAACTGTTCACAATACCCAAGTTTCATATGTATTCCTCCATCCAAGTTTCATATGATAAAAGAAAAAAGAAAAGAAAATATAAAATTATAAATTATGCATATAGATAAATACATCTGAAAACCATAAACTTAATTGAAGCATATGAATGTTATGTAGTTAATCTAGGAAACTATAGGATAAAAAAAAAATAGTAGTTGGAGAATATTCAGTCCACCATGCAAGGCCGCTCGGCATTCAGGTATTGTTGGAATTGTGCTTCAACTAGAATTTTCAGTTACCTTATATTGTCCATACCACAAATCAATCCAAGTCTAAAATCACCAATGCTAATGCACAAATTTCTCGATTTTCCATGCCTTTCGTGGATGTGAGGAAGTGGTATTGGTCATGTTTTTCATAAAAATAAAAAATAAAAAATAAAAAATAAAAAATCACTTGTTACTGTTTGTCTGTGTTTCAAAACCTCATCTTTCTTCATTTCTTTTCACTTGGATTTAACCTTCTTCCACATTATTTAGAGAGGGGAAGTTCCCTAAAATAGTCCTATTGCATGCAAAAATAGACCAAAAATGCATCATTGAGGATAAATAACCTTATTTGAAGTTAAGTTCATGATTGCTAGTGAATTACTGGAGAATTAGACCTAAGAGGTCTCACCCAGAAAGCCTAGTTGAGATTTTATGTCATTGACATTTTGGCCATAGATAACCAACACATCTCCAAACGATACTCTTTCTAGTGATTATACTCAGTTGGCAATAGAAGTGAATAACAAAATGCCCAACATGTACCGGCTAGACTACTTGGCATTAGCATCGGATATAAACATGGAATATAAACCAAAAAAGAAGAAATAAAAATAAATTAAAAATAATGATATAACACATATAAATACATATATCGGGGCTAGATGCAACTGATCTTCAAACAATGGAGGAGCAGCAAGAAAAAAAAAAGGAACCTAACGACAATCAGGAGTGTTGATAGTCAAGAAAATTGTTGCTCTTAAGAATAGGCTTTTGCTTGCTCCCCAAAAATTATTAGAAGTCATAGCAAGATAAATGTCATCTACTGCTCAACAAAACACTAAAGTTGAATTCTTTTTTCAAAATAATAATAATAATAGTAATGGAGCCTCAAATACAACCTAAACAAGGGATTGGGGTTGAATTGGGAAGATTGCAATTCCAAATTATATCTTCCCGATTTTACTTGGATTTCTTAACAATAAATGAAAACATTAACACAAAACCACAAAAGAATAAAGAAATGAAAAGGATAAATTAAAACAATAAAGACTTTGATTTCTCGAGTGCGAAATCGTGAAGGCTGTGACACCATCAGAAAAAAAAAAAAAAAAAATTATAGAAGCTCTACCTTCAGAAAAGGGATTTACTTGTGTTGATTATTTGAAGGAGTTCCCAATATCTTGGTGACGGCAAATCAATTAGGGCATCTCACTACTAGAGATCATCTATGAAAAAGGGTTAGGGCCTCTTTGTTCTAGATTTCTCCAGTGATGAAGGTTATTTGTGGTAGTTGTTTTATGGTGAAAAATCATCACAATACCTAGTAAACATAGAGATTCAACTTGCCAATAATATTTATTGAGGTTATCGACTTGATAGTAGAAGGAGCATTCCAATTGGTTGTTGTTGTCCCCGATGAGGCTACAGATGGGTGTCTACTAGTTGCCATTGAGTTAGTCAGTCGTCTTTGTTGTGGCTGCTGTTGGTAGATTGCAAGGCTAGGGTTCTTATCTATGATATTGATAGTTTACGAGATGGGAGAGATTGGGAAAATAGAAGTGTATATATAGGCATAGAGATGATGACATTTATTACAAGTGTTAAGGTTGGAAAATTTTACTCTAGCAGACAATGACGCTTTAAAAAAACATCATCTTATTTAAAGCGCCAATGAAACCTTTGAAGAAGCACCAATATTTAGGTAAATTTCGTAAGCGTCAATATATTTATTCAAGAAGCGTCCTTTTTTTTTTATAGGTAAAAGAAAATTTCATTAAAAGCCAAAGAGGCTAAAGAGTATACACGGAGTATACTAGGGAACAAAAGAACAAAAAACAACAAGGCAACAAGACTATCCCTTACTTGGTAGCTAACCAATCTACAAAATCAATCAAAGAAAAAGTGTGTTACTCTATATACACCCTAGCCCAATTCACAAAAGTGTACAAAAAAATATATTTAATTTCTTGGTCATTCCTTTCAACATCGTCGAAGGCCCTCCTATTCCTTTCTTTCCAAATGGTCCACAACAAGCAGAGGGAGGCAGCTTTCCAAGCTTTCTCCCTTTTCTTGCCCACAAAAGAACCATGCCATCCCAAGAGGTTCCTTCTAACAGAAGAGTGCATCACCCATTCCACCCCAAAAAGGGAGAAGATCAGAAGTCATAACATTCTAGCCTTCTTACAAAACAAAAGAAGGTGATCTATGGTTTCCTCTTCAGTTTTTCACAGATAGCACCTGTTGGGGATGTTCCAACCACTTCTCTTTAGGCGATCAATGGTGAGGTGCTTGCTCCAAGCCGCTTCCCAACCAAAGAAGCTAGCCCTAATTGGAACCCAAGGTGTCCAGATAACTCTAGTCGAGAAAGGAGGTCTAGTGCCCCTTGAGAACGAGCCATAAAAAGACTTGACTGATAAAGTCCTGATTACTACTCAAAAAGTGCTATTTGATAGTTAGTAATAAACTCTTTTAAATACTTTTGAGTAGTAGTTATCACCTTTTAACCCAATTAACATATTAAGGACCCTTGCAATCAATTCTAATCAAATTGTGTTAAGTTTTGGTGTTTTGATAGCTTTTTGATCACCAAAGCAATCCAAGATTGAGGAGAGATTCTTTGGAATCCATGGCAAAAGATGTCCGGATAGGGCGTCCGGACACACCATTGGAGAGCGGCGGAACGTGGGCTGTAGTAAGGCTTGCTCACTAAAGTCAATGATCCGGACAACATATCCGGATAGGATATGCTATCATCCGAAGTGTGATGTTCACGAGCGCCAGATAGCATTGTGCTGCTTTTTCCTCTTAGGGAGTTCGGATAGCCTTGCACACTCCGTGTCATCCGGGAGAGGGGTTCCTACACCTTGCACACGCAGGCGGTCCCCCTTGCGCAACATAGCTCAGTCTACCCGGGGAGGATTTCCGTGCACCGACATTTTTTCATTCGGATATCTCATAGCCGGATGAGAGAGGAGGACGTTTCAACTTCTTCGGTCAGACATATCCGGATCCACTGGTAGCACCTACCCAGTCAGACATGCACAGCTACCGTGTTCTCCTGAAGCTTCCTGATATTTCCGACCGACATGTTGAGATATTTTGGGATATTTTGCTTTAGATATTTGTTGTCTAAATCCCCAAACTCTCCTTGTGATCCACCTATCATAGGATTCCTTAGTCTTTAAGCAAGGAAAAGGGTGAATAACCTCATATATATAGTTTGTAATTTTCTTTACAAAATGATTGATGAATCTATTATGTAATCAGTGGAAGGAAGAAATATATTTTAGAGAGCACTTGCTCTGTTTTTCCTTCATATATATTTGTTTTCTCGTTAGTTTTCTTTCTAGCTAAACAAGCTTTGAGGAAGTTTCCTCAGAGAATGAGTGGCTAGACTTTTAGTTCCTTGGAGTTAAGGTAGCTGGGAAAGGTTCCAAGTGCATGAATTAGTAGCTTTGTGGTTTAAATCATTCATGAAGAGAAAGTGTGTTCCTTTAATGATTCCTATGTTTTTAGTTAACTTAAAACACCTTCAAGTCATTTGAGCCAACACTTGGTAAGGCAAGTGATCTCCGTCCATGGAGATTCACTTGTTTATCTCTTGCGAGCTTTTGGGAAATGACTTGGAGGTAGGATTTTCTAAAATTGCCAACACTTGGTAAGCTTTTGGACTCCAAGGAGACATCCATTAGTTATCTCTTGCGAGCTTGAGAAGGGAAGTCCAAAGTTAAAGATCACCTTGAATGGCAAATGCTAGGTGAGAGGCACAAGCCATTGCAAGTTGTATCAGTGAGAGGGAATTACAGTTGAAATCCATTTAAAGGATACCTCTGTACAGCACCGGTTAGAGAATTGACTATATGTTAATTCTCTAATGCGAGGAAATGAACCAAGTGATCGGAGCTCTGTTTCTGCATGAGGAATCTCCCCTGTGAACCTAAACCTCCAAGGAATGTTTTTCTTCTTAAGTAATTTCTATTACTTTCTTTTTGGTTAGTTTAAGACCAAACCTTTTTCACTTAAACATCTTTATGTTTTCTTTTAAAGCTAACCTTGAAATGAAAAAGCACCAATTTACTTTGAATTGGTATCAGTTGTGAGTTGAAAACCCTTCCCAGTGAACGATCCTAGAGCCACTATGCTATAGTAGCTTTGTCTTTGGTACCCTAGTTCATGGTGTAATAGGTTATAAATTTTGTTGATTACTCTCTCAATCAAAGAGCACTAGCTGGATATGAATCCGCTGAGACACCAATTGGGAATCACGAATCAAATGGTGCTGTTGCCAGGGAAGGTGCCAACTTCGTATTGATATTATTTCAGGGTACTTGTGGTTTTCATCACAAGTTTGGTGAGTTTTCTCTCAATTTTACTAACACTTTTAGTTTTTTTTTTCTTTTACTTGTTTATATTCTAGCATAGTTTTTAATTTAGTTTTAGTTAATCGAACTCTTTTTGGTAGTTTTGTTTTTGTTTTCCTCTGTTTTTGTTTTTGTTTTCTTTGTTATAGTTGATACTAGTTGTGTATGCCAAAGTGGATACGAGATTGTGGAGGAGGGCTTGTTAAACTTGAAACACCTCATAACAAGGAGTTGGAAGTAATCTTGAACCTCATGGAAACTACACCTGAAGATCAGCATAGTCACCATGATCATCAGGACAATCCCAATGAATTCAGATCAATGAGGGACCGTATGCATCCACCTCGTATGAGTGCACCATCATGTATAGTGCCCCCTACAGAGCAGCTAGTGATCAGACCCCATATTGTGCCACTTCTGCCAACTTTCCATGGATGGAAAGTGAGAATCCTTATGCCCATATCAAGGAATTTGAAGATGTTTGTAATACATTCCGAGAAGGAGGAGCTTCTATCGACCTGATGAGGCTTAAACTATTTCCTTTTACTTTAAAGGATAAGGCCAAGATCTGGCTTAATTCTTTAAGGCCAAGGAGTATTTATTCTTGGACTGATTTACAAGCTGAATTCCTCAAGAAATTTTTTCCTACTCACAGAACAAATAGCTTGAAAAGGTAAATTTCAAACTTCTCAACTAAAGAAAATGAGAAATTCTATGAGTGTTGGGAAAGATACATAGAAGCCATTAATGCTTGCCCTCACCATGGCTTTTATACATGGCTGTTGGTGAGTTATTTTTATGATGGAATGTCTTCCTCAATGAAGCAACTCCTCAAAACGATGTGCGGAGGGGATTTCATGAGTAAGAATCCTGAGGAAGCTATGGATTTCTTGAGTTATGTAGCTAAAGTCTCAAGGGGATGGGATGAACCGAACAGAGGAGAAGTGGGAAAGATGAAGTCTCAACCAAATGCTCTTCATGCTAAGGCTGGGATGCACACCTTGAATGAAGATGTGGAAATGAAAGCAAAATTTAAAGCTATGACAAGAAGATTGGAGGAGCTAGAACTGAAAAAGATGAATGAAGTGCAAGCTATTGCTGAAACACCAGTGCAAGTAAAGCCATGTTCGATTTGTCAATCTTATGAACACTTGGTGGAGGAGTGCCCTACAATTCCAATTGCTAGAGAAATGTTTGGAGAACAAGCAAATGTCATTGGACAATTCAAGCCCAATAACAATGCTTTATATGGCAATACTTACAACTCAAGTTGGAGGAATCATCCAAATTTTTCATGGAAGCCAAGAGCACCTCAGTACCAACAGCCGGCTCAATCGTCTCAACCATCTCAATAAGCTTCAAGTCTTGAACAAGCAATAGTGAATCCCAGCAAGGTTGTGGGAGATTTTGTTGGAGAACAGAAATCCATTAATTCTCAACTCAGTCAAAGAATTAACAGTGTAGAGAATATTGTGAATAAAAGGATTGATGGGTTGCAAAATGATTTATCTCAGAAGATAGATAATCTCCAATACTCAATCTCAAGGCTCACTAATTTGAACACAGTGCAGGAGAAGGGTAGATTTCCTTCTCAACCTCACCAAAACCCCAAGGGTATCCACGAAGTGGAAACTCATGAGGGAGAATCTTCACAGGTGAGAGATGTTAAAGCCTTAATCACTCTAAGGAGTGGTAAAAAGGTTGAGTCACCAACACCCAAGCCATATGTTGAAGAGAAGGAAGAAGAAGAGACAAATAAGAGGGAGGAAATGAAAGGAAAGAAGAAAGATATCAATGAAGAGAAGAAGGACCGTGATTCAACAGTGAATGCAAATCCAGAGAAAGAGCTTATTAAGGAAGAATTGATGAAGAAACGCACATCTCCACCTTTTCCTCAAGCTTTGCATGGGAAAAAGGTGATAAAAAATGCATCAGAAATCCTTGAAGTATTGAGCTAAGTAAAGGTCAACATTCCATTGCTGGATATAATTAAGTAAGTTCCATCATATGTAAAGTTCCTAAAGGACCTGTGTACTATCAAAAGAGGGTTGAATGTGAATAAGAAAGCTTTCTTGACTGAACAAGTAAGTGTCGTCATACAATGCAAATCTCCTTTGAAGTACAAAGATCCGGGATGTCCTACCATTTTAGTTATGATTGGAGGAAAGGTAGTGGAAAAAGCTTTGCTAGATTTGGGAGCAAGTGTGAATTTGTTACCATACTCTGTTTATAAGCAATTGGGACTTGGTGAATTAAAGCCAACATCAATCACCCTATCTTTAGCTGATAGGTCAGTGAAAATTCCAAGGGGGATAATTGAGGATGTTTTAGTTCAAGTTGATAATTTCTACTATCCAGTAGATTTTGTTGTTCTTGATACTAATCCTTTAGTTAAGGAAGCTAATTATGTTCCTATCATCCTTGGAAGGCCATTTCTTGCTACTTCAAATGCAATCATAAATTGTAGGACTGGACTGATGCAGCTCACTTTTGGCAACATGACACTTGAGCTTAATATATTTCATATGTCAAAAAAGTTGATTACTCCGGAAGAAGAAGAAGGTCCAGAAGAGGTATGCATTATTGACACTCTCGTGGAGGGGCATTGTGGTCAGAACATGCAAGACAAGTTGAATGAAAGTCTTGAGGATCTTGAAGAAGGGTTATTTGAACCCGCTGATGTGCTTGCTACTCTACAAGGCTGGAGGAGGAAAGAAGAGATCCTGCCTTTATTCAATAAAGAGGAGGGACAAGATGCTGTAACAGAAGAATTTCCGAAGCTCAATTTGAAACCTCTGCCCATGGAGTTAAAATATACATACCTGGAAAAAAATAACCAATGTCCTGTTGTTATATCTTCATCTCTTACCAATCATCAGGAAATTTCTCTACTTGAAGTTCTTAAGAGATGCAAGAAGGCAATAGGATGGCAAATATCTGACTTGAAAGGAATCAGTCCTTTGGTTTGTACACATCACATATATATGGAAGAAGAAGCTAAACCAATCCGTCAACCTCAAAGAAGATTGAATCCTCATTTACAAGAAGTGGTGCGAACTGAGGTACTGAAGCTACACCAAGCGGGTATTATTTATCCCATATCTGACAGCCCTTGGGTAAGTCCTACTCAAGTGGTACCAAAGAAGTCAGGGATTACTATGGTTCAGAATGAAAAGGGAGAAGAAATTGCTACACGCCTCACTTTAGGCTGGAGGGTGTGTATTGACTACAGGAAACTGAATGCTGTGACAAGGAAAGATCATTTTCCACTCCCATTTATTGATCAGGTGCTGGAGAGAGTCTCTGGCCATCCTTTCTATTGTTTCTTGGACGGGTACTCAGGGTATTTCCAAATTGAAATTGATGTTGAAGATCAGGAGAAGACAACTTTCACATGTTCGTTTGGAACATACGCCTATAGAAGAATGCCGTTTGGTCTATGCAATGCACCCGCAACATTCGAAAGCTGTGTGCTTAGTATCTTCAGTGATATGGTGGAGCGAATTATGGAGGTTTTCATGGATGATATCACCGTATATGGAGGTACATTTGAAGAGTGCTTAGTAAATTTGGAAGCGGTTCTTCAAAGATGCATTGAAAAAGACTTGGTGCTCAACTGGGAGAAATGCCATTTTATGGTACGTCAAGGAATTGTCCTTGGCCATATCATCTCCGAGAAAGGCATTGAAGTTGATAAAGCAAAGGTGGAACTTATTGCCAAATTGCCATCCCTAACCTTTGTAAAAGGAGTAAGGCAATTCCTTGGCCATGCAGGGTTCTACAGGAGGTTTATACAAGACTTCTCTAAGCTGTCAAGGCCTCTTTGTGAGCTTTTAGCTAAGGATGCTAAGTTTGTCTGGGATGAAAGATGTCAAAAGAGTTTTGATCAGTTGAAGCAGTTTTTGACAACCGCTCTAATAGTAAGGGCTCCTAACTGGCAATTACCCTTTGAAGTAATGTGTGATGCCAGTGACTTTGCTATAGGAGTTGTACTTGGCCAAAGAGAAGATGGGAAGCCCTATGTGATCTACTATGCAAGCAAAACATTGAACGAGGCTCAAAGAAACTACACAACTACAGAGAAAGAATTGTTAGTTGTGGTGTTTGCTTTGGACAAGTTTCGTGCTTATTTGGTAGGGTCTTTCATCATTGTTTTCACTGACCATTCAACCTTGAAATATTTATTGATGAAGCAAGATGCAAAAGCAAGGTTGATTAGATGGATTCTTTTGTTACAAGAGTTTGATCTCCAAATAAGAGACAAGAAAGGGATGGAGAACGTGGTAGCTGACCATCTTTCAAGGTTGGCTATAGCACATAATTCCCATGTATTACCTATTAATGATGACTTTCCTGAGGAATCACTTATATTGCTAGAGAAAGCTCCTTGGTATGCTCATATTGCTAACTATTTGGTTACTGGTGAAGTTCTAAGTGAGTGGAAAGCGCAAGACAGGAAGCACTTCTTTGCAAAAATTCATGCTTATTATTGGGAAGAGCCCTTCCTTTTCAAGTATTGTGCAGATCAAATCATAAGGAAGTGTGTCCATGAAGAAGAGCAATAAGGGATCCTCAGCCACTGCCATGAGAATGCCTGTGGAGGCCACTTTGCCTCTCAGAAAACAGCCATGAAGGTCTTGCAATGAGGGTTTACTTGGCCATCGCTTTTTAAAGACTCCCACATCATGTGTAGGAGTTGTGATAGATGCCAAAGACTCGGGAAGCTTACAAAAAGAAACCAAATGCCTATGAACCCCATCCTTATAGTTAATCTTTTTTATGTTTGGGGTATTGACTTCATGGGACCCTTCCCAATGTCTTTTGGTAACTCCTATATATTGGTGGGGGTGGACTATGTTTCCAAATGGGTGGAGGCAATCCCCTGTAAACATAATGATCATAGGGTGGTTCTCAAATTTCTTAAGGAGAACATCTTCTCAAGATTTGGGGTGCCCAAAGCCATAATCAGTAATGGAGGTACTCATTTTTGCAATAAACCTTTTGAAGCCTTATTAGCCAAGTATGGAGTGAAGCATAAGGTAGCTACACCTTATCATCCTCAAACTTCCGGGCAAGTAGAGCTAGCCAACAGGGAAATAAAGAACATACTGATGAAAGTGGTGAGTACAAGCAGAAAAGATTGGTCTATTAAGCTGCATGATTCATTATGGGCGTATAGAACAGCTTATAAGACTATTCTTGGCATGTCTCCCTATCGTCTAGTTTATGGAAAAGCATGCCATCTCCCTGTGGAAGTAGAATATAAAGCTTGGTGGGCAATCAAGAGGTTGAACATGGACTTGATCAGAGCTGGGGGAAAGAGATGCTTAGACCTAAATGAGATGGAGGAATTAAGAAATGATGCTTACATCAATTCCAAAGTTGCAAAACAGAGGATGAAGAAGTGGCATGATCAACTAATCTCCAACAAAGAATTGAGGAGAGGACAAAGAGTCCTACTCTATGACTCAAGGCTCCACATCTTTCCAGGAAAGCTCAAGTCAAGGTGGATAGGTCCTTTCATTATTCACCAAGTACATCTCAATGGAGTGGTGGAATTACTGAATTCCAATGGCATAGACACCTTCAAAGTCAATGGTCATCGCCTCAAGCCATTCATTGAGCCGTTCAAGCCAGAAAATGAGGAAATCAACCTCCTTGAACCACAAAAATCCTGAACAGAGAAGGGATAGATGGACTTGGTTTCACCAAAGTCCATAATTTTGTTAAATATGTTAATTTTTAAGTTTTGTAAATTATATGATTGTAATTTTGGTCTTTAAATTATGTTAATTGTAACTAACGTAATCTTTTTGAATGATTAAAATCAGCAGGAGCAGATTCTTGCCACTCAGGCCCAGCATACTGCCATCCTGAGGCAGATTTAGCATCAATTGGCAGTACATTAGCTCCTGAGCATGCCATTCCCACCTCATCAGAAGCCTCCTACAGGAGAGACAGCTGAGCAATTATTTCCACAGCATCACTCCAGGTCTCTAAGGAGGTACCACTTCCTCCCTATTTTTCAATCGCTTTTGTCACATTGAGGACAATGTTCCGCTTGGTTGGGGGGAGAGTTGAGGAAGGAAGTTTTTGTTATTAAATGCCAAGTTATTTTGGTAATTTAGTTGCTTTTTGCTTATTTTTAAAATTTTATAAGTTTTTTTTTTTTATACTTTTCATGGTTATTAAGGAAAAATTCTCAAAAATGAAAAGGGAGAAATTGAATTTTGGTCTTTTTACTTGACTTAGATTTTGTATTATGCTTACTAAAGTTGATGAATTGTTGAAAATTCTATTGAATTCAACCTTAGTTCTTTCACTTTAAGCTATTCACACATTGTGTACAATAGATTCCAATTATAAGATGAAAAACTATTTCCCTCTTGACTTAGGAAAATTTTAGACTTGGTACCTTTGACCTCATTTTAATAGTGTTGGGACACCTTGTAAAAGGCCAATGAGCCTTTGAAAAAAAAAAAAAGTTTACTTGCCTTGAAACTCGAGCAAGATCCGAGGGGTATATGGTGAAAATCTTTAAAACCTAGTGCCCTAAGCCTTAATTGGTTGGGAGTCACCGACCTCAATGCTCGTTACAAGGGTGGATAGGTGGAGTTTAACATACTGTAGGTGTTTGGGTATTAAAATTCATTCTCAAAATTCCGGGGTGAAATCCGAGGAGTTAGTGGTTGAAAAATCCTTAAAGTTTGATGCCCTAAACCTTAATTGGTTGGGAGTCATCGATGGACCCCCGTTACATGGACAATTTAGGAAAGAATGCCTTTAAGCTTTACGCTCCTACAAGAAAAAAGTGTGAAAGAAAAGAGGTGTGTTCTTAGCCTATTGGAGGTTGATTAGTTTGCTAAGCTTTGAAAATAACTAGATTGGGGGGAGAGATTAGTTTAACATACTATATTCGGAAGCTAATAAATAACACTTAGATTTTTGTGGAAGAGTAAGGTTTGACCATTTGGGAGTGGAAACTCTTTTAAAGCTTAAATTTGTATAATGCATTCTCTTTAAGAATTGTGATTAGACAAGTTATTTGATAACTCTTGTTGAAGTTTGAGTTTTATTTCTTTAATGTTCCATGTGAGAGTTAGATCATCAAGCCGCTTGAAAATTGTTTTTTGATCAGCATGATGTTGTAAATTATAGTACTGTTTATTGTTATTTTTCTCTCCTTCATTGCTAAGGGCTAGCAATATGTCGATTGGGGGAGTGATTACTACTTAAAAAGTGCTATTTGATAGTTAGTAATAAACTCTTTTAAATACTTTTGAGTAGTAGTTATCACCTTTTAACCCAATTAACATATGAAGGACCCTTGCAATCAATTCTAATCAAATTGTGTTAAGTTTTAGTGTTTTGATAGCTTTTTTATCACCAAAGCAATCTGAGATTGAGGAGAGATTCTTTGGAATCCATGGCAAAAGATGTCCGGACAGGGCGTCCGGACACACCATTGGAGAGCGGCGGAACGTGGGCTGTAGTAAGGCTTGCTCATTGAAGTCAATGATCCGGACAACATATCCGGATAGGATATGCTATCATCCGGAGTGTGATGTTCACGAGCGCCGGATAGCATTGCGCCGCCTTTTCCTCTTAGGGAGTCCGGATAGCCTTGCACACTCCGTGTCATCCAGGAGAGGGGTCCCTACACCTTGCACACGCAGGCGGTCCCCCTTGCGCAACATAGCTCAGTCCACCCGAGGAGGATTTCCGTGCACCGACATTTTTCATCTGGATATCTCATAGCCGGATGGGAGAGGAGGACGTTTCAACTTCTCCGGTCAGACATATCCGGATCCATTGGTAGCACCTACCCGGTCAGACATGCACAACTACGGTGTTCTCCTGAAGCTTCCTGATATTTCCGACCGACATGTTGAGATATTTTGGGATATTTTGCTTTAGATATTTGTTGTCTAAATCCCCAAACTCTCCTTGTGATCCACCTATCATAGGATTCCTTAGTCTTTAAGCAAGGAAAAGGGTGAATAACCTCATATATATAGTTTGTAATTTTCTTTACAAAAGGATCGATGAATCTATTATGTAATCAGTGGAAGGAAGAAATATATTTTAAAGAGCACTTGCTCTGTTTTTCCTTCATATATATTTGTTTTCTCGTTAGTTTTCTTTCTAGTCAAACAAGCTCTGAGGAAGTTTCCTCAGAGAATGAGTGGCTAGACTTTTAGTTCCTTGGAGTTAAGGTAGCCGGGAAAGGTTCCAAGTGCATGAATTAGTAGCTTTGTGGTTTCAATCATTAATGAAGAGAAAGTGTGTTCCTTTAATGATTCCTATGTTTTTAGTTAACTTAAAACACCTTCAAGTCATTTGAGCCAACACTTGGTAAGGCAAGTGATCTCCGTCCATGGAGATTCACTTGTTTATCTCTTGCAAGCTTTTGGGAAATGACTTGGAGGTAGGATTTTCTAGAATTGCCAACACTTGGTAAGCTTTTGGACTCTAAGGAGACATCCATTAGTTATCTCTTGCGAGCTTGAGAAGGGAAGTCCAAAGTTAAAGATCACCTTGAATGGCAAATGCTAGGTGAGAGGCACGAGCCATTGCAAGTTGTATCAGTGAGAGGGAATTAGAGGTGAAATCCATTTAAAGGATACCTCTGTACAGCACCGGTTAGAGAATTGACTATATGTTAATTCTCTAATGCGAGGAAATGAACCAAATGACCGGAGCTCTATTTCTGCATGAGGAATCTCCCCTGTGAACCTAAACCTCCAAGGAATGTTTTTCTTCTTAAGTAATTTCTATTACTTTCTTTTTGGTTAGTTTAAGACCAAACCTTTTTCACTTAAACATTTTTATGTTTTCTTTTAAAGCTAACCTTGAAATGAAAAAGCACCAATTTACTTTGAATTGATATCAGTTGTGAGTTGAAAACCCTTCCCAGTGAACGATCTTAGAGCTATTATGCTATAGTAGCTTTGTCTTTGCTACCCTAGTTCATGATGTAATAAGTTATAAATTTTGTTGATTACTCTCTCAATCAAAGAGCACCAGATGGATATGAATTCCGCTGAGACACCAATTGGGAATCACGAATCAAGTCCCATTCTTGTTCTCTCTCCACCAAAGAAAGTCATCCACTCCTCCTCTAATGGTCAAAGGATGAAGCTTGCTTAACAAGCTTTCTACTTCTCCCACCTCCCAATCATTTGTGGTCTATTAAAACGTAGCCCCCATCTGTCCCCAAATCCATCCTCCTCCCAAGTCTCAGCAACCCATCCTTCTTTATTGACTGCTAAATTAAATAAGTTTGGGAAAGTATCTTCCAAATATTGATTTTCACACCACAAGTCCTTCCAAAATTTCACTCTAGTACCATCCCCTATGATGAAGCAGGAGTGAGTTCTAATGTTCTCCCAACCATTTCTGATGGCCTTCCAAACCCCCACACCATAAAGATCTCTTACATCTTTGGAGCACTATCCCCTTCTTGAAGGTCGTACTTTCCAATTATAATTTGCTTCCATAGGGGATCATTCTCATTAGCAAATCTCCACAACCACTTCCCAATTAAAGCCTTATTAAAGGCAGCTAGGCTCCAGATGCCCAGGGCTCCATCCTTTTTAGTAGCACAAATAATTTTCCAACTCACCAAGTGAGGTCTATTCTTTAAGACGTCTCCGCCCCATAAGATATCCTTTTAAATCTTTTCAAGCCTTGCACACACTCTCTTGGGAATCACAAAGAGAGAAAAAAAGTAGGTTGGGAGGTTAGAGAGGTGCTTTTTAGCAAGGTAAGTCGGCCACCTTTGGAGAGATATTGCCTTTTCCATAGAGACAACCTTTTTTTGAATCTTTCTTCCACTACATCCCACACCCTAGTGGATTTGTAAGGGGCCCCAAGAGGGAAACCTAACTAGGAGATGGGTAAACTGTTAATCTTACAGCCCAAGACCAAGGCAAGAGTCTTCATAGGAACGCCTTCACCCACTGGGATGGCCTCACTTTTGCTCAAGTTAACTTTTAATCCTGAAATTGCTTCAAACCACATAAAAGTCCAGCTAAGATATTGCAACTGTTCTGCATCAACGTCACAGAAAATCAAGGTATCATCGACAAACAAGAGATGGGACACAATCAACCCCTATCTTCCTCTTCTTCCCACTTTGAAGCTAGAAATAAAGCCACAATTTCTTGCACTTGAAAATAGTTGGCTAAGAGCTTTCATGGCCAAAAGGAAAAGATAGGGGGAAAGAGGGTCGCCCTGTTTCAATCCCCTAAAGCTACGAAAAAAGCCCGAAGGGCTCCCATTGATGAGGATCGAGAAGGTAGCCGTAGAGTAGCACCATTTTATCCAATTGATCCATCTATGCTCAAATCCCATCTTGGACATCACAACCATAAGAAATTCTTAATTGACATGGTCAAATGCCTTCTCAATATCCATCTTAAGGAGAAGGCTCGGCCCGGTGTGTTGTCTTTCAATCTAGAATCAAGGGCCTTGCTAGCAATTAGAACATTGTCTAGAATCTGTCTCCCTTGGATGAAAGCTTGCTGAGAATCAGAAATTACCTCCTCTATCACCAATTTCAACCTATTAGCAAGGACCTTGGCAAGCAATTTGTACACACTCCCTACAGGCTGATTGGCCGAAAATCTCTTAGGTCTTCGGTTCCTTCCTTTTTAGGAATGAGCACAAGAAACGTAGAATTTAAGCTTCTCTGGAAGGTCCCATGGAGATAAAACTCTATAAAGAGCCCCAAAATATCTTATTTAACAACATCCCAACAAAACAACCAAAAGGCCATTATGAAACCGTCCGGGCCTGGGGCTTTATCACCTCAACAACTACTCAAGGCTACAAAAATTTCTTCCTTAGAAAACATCACCTCTAGGCTGCTGGCCGAACCTTCCCCCATAACCTTAAAGTTTAGGCCATTAATACTTGGCCTCCAATCCCCTGATTCTAAGGTGAGGGATTGGTAGGCTCTGCAAACTCCTTCTTTGATTTCTTCATTATAAGAGAAAGACACCTCATTCATTCTAATTTTTGAAAGGAAATTCCTCCTTGCCCTAGCATTGGCCATTTTGTGGAACTACCTGGTATTTTTGTCATTTTCTCTTAACCAAATTTCTCTTGACTTCTGTCTCCAAGAAGTTTCTTCCAAAAGGGCCCACTTCTTGTAGTCCTCAAGAGCCAGTCTTTTAACCTCATTCTCTCCAGGAATAAGAGAGTTCTCATTCTCCTTGGCCTCTCAACTCTATAGACAGGAGAAGGTCTCTGCTCTATTGTATGAGACATTACCTACAACCTCCCTGTTCCATTTCTTCAAAACCTTCTTGAGTGCTTTTAGTTACTCAACAATGCAGTGACTACTATAGCCTTCAACAAAGTAACCATTCCACCAACTCCTTACTAGGTCTTTGAAACCTTCAATCTTCAACCACATATTTTCAAAATGGAATGGACTTTTTCCTGATGAGAAGCCTCCAGCTTCTAGGACTATGAGGTTGTGATCAGAAACCAGATGAGGGAAAGTGGACTGAGTAATGGCAGAAAAGTGGTCATCCCATTGGTCCGAAATCAAGAAGCGGTCCAATCTAGAGGCAGCCTGAGAATTCAAACCCCCTATCCAAGTGAAAGGGCCTCCAGCCAAAGGAAAATCCCTCAACCCCAAGTCTCATATCACCTTTGAAAATCTCCTCATTTCAGTCGTGAGTCTTGGTGCATTCCTTATTTCCTCTGGGAATCTTACAACGTTAAAGTCTCCTCCTATGCACCAAAGGTCCTCCCAAAGGCCACGGATGGCTCCTAGCTCCCAAAAATCTTCCTTCTCGCTACCAATCATTGGCTTGTACACTCCAGATAAAATCTAAGTAAAACCATCAACATAGTTTCTGAAACGAACAGAGATAGAGTACCCTCCACTTTCCACTTCCAACTTCTCCAAGACTCTATTATCCCAAAATAGAATAAGGCCTCCTGCCACACCCCTAGCATCCACTGATGCCTAATTAAGAAATCTTCCTACACCCACATAGTTTACCATTTGCACTAACATTTCTTTCACCTTCATCTCCAATAGGCAAACTAAATCTAGTTTTTGGTTCCTCACCACACCCTTGATCAACTTTCTTTTCTCAATATCATTAAGCCCTCATACATTCCAACAAAGGATTTTAATTCTCATTAATCAACTAGAATCAACTCCCAAGAGCTCTGACCGATCCTTTTAGCTAGCCCTGATGTCCCCCCATAACTAACTGAACATTCCAATCTTTTTAAGTCTCTTTCAAAATGGGTAGAGCATGATTTTTTCTTCTTACGTCTCTTGCAAAGGGTACTACTGCCAATCCTCAACTTCAGTTTCTTTAGCAGGGCCAAAATTTCAACATCATGCCCTTCGACAAGCATTCCCAAGACTTTGCTAAAGTGGGTTACTTTGGAAAACTCCTCTTCTGACCACCCTTCTTCGCAAGAAAGTTCTGCCGACAATTCCCCCTGCTTCGCCACATCACAATCCACCACAACCAACACCTCATTTTCCAAAACAAGACCTAGGGCATCAGTCAATACCAGCGTCGACCCATCTCTGAGCTTCATGGACAGAGGATTCAACGATACTTCAGCCTCCCTTAGCGATGATTCCATAAGACCGGAAAAGGATCCCCCTTCCCTCTCAATCCCTAGAGCCTAGAAAGGAGTAGAAGAAGAAGAGTGTTCCCATCTTGAAGAGTTCAGTGGAAAAGATGACTTACCTTGAGAACTGTGGGTTTTGACGGGGAAAGAATTCTCAGCTATAGGCGACATTGTCGCTTCCATCCGAGGAGTCCCAATGGTGCAAGGAGTCGATGCAAAGGCTCTTTTCCTCATAAAATCGTTGGAAGGGGCAAGGGCGTTAGGCTTAAAAGGAGGCCTAGACATAACAGAGACAAGGGCCTTCTCCAACCCAGGCCCGAAATCCTTAGTACAGGCCAAGCCCGAATGGGCCCTTGCAATTGGATCCTGACCCAAGTCCAAAGAGGCATCTTTACAGGCCTAGGCAAGGCACTCAACAGCTTTGGTCTTGTCCGAGGCAGGGGCACCACTCCCCAAGACAGGCGGAGGCAGCTTTTCTGGTGGCAGAGAGGCTTTTGAAGCAGAGGGCAAGGTGCCCACGCTCCCTTCAATGAGTGCAAGGGCCACCTCATCATCCCCAAGCTTCCTCACACCAAAACCATGAGAAGGAAGCACGGTGGAGATGCAGGGATTTTCTTCCCACCACAATTGCAAGGCGAAACAAGAAGAACCAACTACCGCCTGCAGCGAGCTTGGATGTTTCCATTCTCTGGTTTCGACGAGGACTCTGGCCCACTGAAGATTCCAGCATTCAGTCGTATTTTCATCCACAACCACAAATCTCTCGCAAGAATCCCTAAACCTCTTGAAGAGATTTCTTCCCTAAAGATGAAAAGGAAGGCCCAAAATTTTGACCCACACAAGGCGCGCACCCCCTCCTTCTCCCTCAAGACATCCAACGGAGGGATTCCAACTTTCTAAACAGAAACTTCTTCCTCTGAAACGTCTCACCCCTGATTTAGACACCCTCTCAGTTTCATCTGCAAATTCAAACTCTAGAAGCAAAAGGTTTCCTCCCATGTCTGACAGCCAAAGGTTCCCTTCCAAATACAATTCCTTGTTAGACAAGAAGCGTCCTTGTTAGGCAAATTTCTATAAGTTCCATGATTAATACAATTCCTTGACATTTTTTGCAAGCGTCAAGAAAGTGAATGTCATTGAATACATTTTTTGTAGTAGTGACTAAGCAAACAATTGATTGTTCTCAAGGTCAACAATAGAGAAGAATATTCATCAGCTTAATTTTTTTTTTTTTCATAAATTACCATGATTAATAGAAATATAGGATAAATCATCTAGGCTTATTGTCTTCAAGTGTGTCCATCCATTAAAATCAGGTGTTGGATAAGCACATACTAATAGTAGGATTAATTGAACCTAAAAATGTCAATTCCCTAGACTTTATTATATCAACATCCAAAATGACAATTGTAGACCAAGGAGAAGCCTTAAGGGAAATATCAAGCTTTGGAGAAAGGTTGTCGTTGTCAAAATTGCCATATAAGAAACATGATTATTTAATATAGTTTGGAATCTGAAATGTGATTGCTTGAAACCATCACTCCTTAAGAGGTTTTTAATTACTTTACCGAAGACCAAAGATTCACATTCAATAGTCCTTGAATTCACCGAAAACCTAAAACTAATCTTGAATTCACTAGCAAGGAACATAAAGGCCCAAATTTTCATAATCTAGGGTTTTGAATTCACCTTATGAAAATTTTGGATTCGGTTGAGAACAACACGTAGGGAAGCTATAGAGGATTTGTATCAAAGGCAAGCATCATCAAGAGCTCCACTATCGACAATCTCCATCTAGTTCTAGTAATCAAGTGAAGTATCCTCATTCAAAGATGCAGGGGAGTGGAAATCGACGACAACTATGGTAGTGACCGGAGACGAAGGAGTGGACGTTAGGGCTCAAAGTATCGGCCAAGTCCGGTACGACTTGGTCGAGTTGTATCTGCCTCAGACCTTTCCGAGTTTGATATCTGATACCATTTTCAACTCAAACTCAGCCAAGAATTGGTTAAATTCGGTCATCAGCTCAGTCAAGATTCCGAGTTGACTTGATTGAATCCTCCGAGTTATCGAACATCTCTCATTTCAAATCGTAACAAAAGAACATCCAACAACAATGAAAACTAAGAAAACTCTAGAAAAAAATGAAGATTCTTTTTTTAAAAAAAAAAAAAAAGTTTTTCAAAGTCCTATGACTCTATACCCACAATGAAGAAGAAAAAAAAGACGTCCTCATAAGATCACAGATGGACTCTAGAGCCTTCCTATTGGAGATGTCACTGTGGTGATGGTCTGATCGGTGCAAAAAACATCACATTCTTTCATCGATGTCGATCTCTGTGTGTGGGTTTTGCCTTTCTCTATTGAGTGACTTCGTCTCCGTATTCTCATTGATGTGGCATGGATGTACTCTATAGAGGAGGGCAATCTGGGTGCATCGAGCATCAGACTACCCTTTTGAGTCTCTCTCTAAGACTGAGTCTCCCTCTGAGTCTCTCTTTTTATGTTGGGATGTGAAATACGTGCCTTGGCTTCTAGTGTTTGGGATTAAGGATTCGACGAAAATGAGGTAATGTATTATGTTATAGAATAGTGATTTATTATTTAAATGCACGTTGTCTTATATGTTAATTGTGTTGAAATGGTAAAAGAAAAAGTGAAAAATCAATAATTTATTATTATCATATGAATTGCATATATAATATATTATTTTATATGATCATATAATGAAGTATTTTATATGCTAATTTATTATTAATAATAAATTGAATATTATTATATCAATATATTTTTAAGTTTATTAATTTTTTAAGCTTATTTAATTCTACTTATTTTTTCAATAATTTTTTTAATATTAAAAATATTTTATTTTGCATATCATCCAATACTAAGCCGAAAAGTTAAGATTGTTGTGTCTCGAGACTCTCCAAGTTAATGATTAATACCGTGACTTTGAACCATGGTAGACGCACTTATACTATTGAAATCATTAGACAAGTCGAATAGAAAGAGAAGTTGCATTGTACATAGAAAAATGAATTCTTCATATAGAGAGATATCAATAGAAATTGTGTATATTGTAGTGAGAAATGAGAGGAAAAAATGATTTTTGAGATGAGCATTGTTGGGTGGTGAAATTAGAGAAGCTTGGGATAGAAGCAAAAATGGTGTGAGATAAGCAACATAAGCCTTAATATATATATATATATACATGTATGTACATGCATGTATGGGAGGAATATCTATGGGAGGGACCAAGTACTTCTTATTTCTAAAATAAATATAAGATAGGAGTACAAACAAATCACCATGTCCATAATGCTACCATACACACAATTCTCAAATTGGTTGCCACTACATATCTCAATGCCAATTTTCCCACTAAAATTTACCTCCATCCAATTCTTTGCGCATAGAAGAATAATGATACCAACATGTTTAGACATGGCTTGTGCTAACTTCTACTAAAGTTATATGATTGTATCTAACTTCTCTTCTAGTGATATTCATTGATTGATGCAATTAGAAATGTGATTTCCTTTCTAGTAAAGCGATGTGATTTTCTTTCCATGACTGCTTTATATTTACTTGTATATATTTTACCTAAAATGACAAATGGGAATAAGTGAGATCTTAATTTTGCCTATCTTCTTATGAGACTTCTCACTATTGAGTTAACAGAGTAATAAAATCCTTTATAACCACCTTAAAACTAAGAGCAATGACACAATATCAGAAAATTAGATAAAGCAGTAGAACTCATCTGGAAAACCCCTTGGAACAAATAAAACCAAGCCAAATAGCCTATACCATAAGTTACATATGGATAGCTTTCATAATAAGGGGCACAGGAGCTCACTAGAAGACAACATTCCTCACAAGCATAGACTGAGTGGAACTTGGGCCAACATTATTACCTTATGGAAAGAGCTAAATCTAGGAGTCCCTTGATTGATTTTCAAAAGCTATAATATTGAACTCGTTGGTTCTTTAGCTAATTAGAGGCTAAAAATTTTAGGAAATGGTCTCCCCAAAAATTTTCTAAAGAGAAGAAGAATCCTAATTATCAGCTCGCCAACCTTCCTTCGTGCTAGTAACCTAGAGAATTGTTTCTGATGTCCACCCGACCCTCCAACGTTCTTTCCATTATCATACTGGGTAGGGTGGGCTTCTGTGTTGAAGACCCACTCATCTAATGATATGATCGAAAAGAGTGAGAATAGAAGATAGAGATATTTTAGTGTCTCAGGGAGGAAGAAGCTTGTAAAATATTTACATAATCACATAGATTAATCATACATGATTAAAGGATACTAACAATAGGAAATCACTATAAAGAACATACCTTTTTAAGCCATGATAAAAAACCGTGATTGATTGTTGCAACCAAGTCTTCCTCTCTATGATCTTGATAACAACTATGGTGGCTCTATGGGAAAATAGAAAAACCCTTTTTATCTAGATTAGAGAGGGGACTTAGCATAATTCAAATTGGATTCTCATTGGGCCCTCCCATAATGGGCTTCAATGAGACCCATAGCCTACACTTGCCACTCAACTGAGCTTCTACTCAAAAGATGCAAAACCCAATCCAAAATGTGATCACTAGTTAATTGGGCTCATTATATAATAGACTATCCATTAACCCGTTTTTACAAATACAAATTATTTAATTAATGTTAGCCCATATAAAAAATTTTCCAACAAAACTTTGCATCATATTGTCTTTGACGCCAGTGTTAACTTGCAAATACCCTCAACCAGCAGAGTAAGCAATGAGCAGCACCCTCTGATCAGCAGCCACATGATAGGTGGGCATGCAGTAGAATCGAGAATCCATTATTTCAAATTCGTGATATCAAAACAAACACCATAGTCTTCATTGACAACAAAAGGAAGTAATTGATGAGATAATTGGGCAGACTACATTGCTGGGTTGGTGTGTCAGGTTTATCAAATTTATATTTTCTCAGGCTTCATGGATGGTAATCTGAAGTAAATACAACAAAAGTATGGAATCAAACAATCTGAAGTGTAGACTAGAGAGTTTGAGGAGTGCGCTAACATCCTTCAGTCCAACATATCCTGACTCTAAGCGGGAGTTCTTTTTAAACATTGTCTCTTTCTCAAACATTGCCCTAAATTACAAAAGTTATAATTTAATGGGTTGAAAGTATTCACCATGTATAACCATTCCAAATACGTACTTTCACCATTGCTTTACTGGCCAAGTTCACATTCTACATCAAATGGCACTAATAGCCTTCTCATCCTTCTCTTCAGACATTTCATCTATCATATACTCGAGCTATTTCAACTTTTTCCATAGGGACAAATTATCAACTCTAAGACACATTACTTGATATGCAAAATCAAGTGAAAACAAATAACAAAACAAAAATAAACAAGAAAGCAATTACATGAAAACATAAAATATTAACACAATTTGATAATATGCCCACATCCATTGGAAGAGAAGAAATCAATTTAAATTTACTATACTACAAGGAGTAATTATATTTCCTACAGACTCTCATATGTAAAAATCCCAAATCACATAAAAAAGGACTCACCATTTTAATCAAAATACCTTTTTATATTCTATGCCCTTAAAGGTTGATTCAAGTGATAAAGAGAGGGTTTGTGGGTAGTTCTAGGTTGAAGTCCCAATAGAAACAAAAACTTGAATATATAACTTCTTATAACCTATTTTTATAATAATAAAAAATTGGTGTCATAAAACATTCCCCTTATAATAATAGACAAAATATTATCAAAATAGAAAAATATCGAATATTCAAAAGGAAATTTGAGACACTTTTAAATAAACATAAAGCAAAATATTTATCTCAAAATAGAGGAAAGATCGAGGTTCTTCCCAATCTTAAAGTATTCTTCACAATTAATGTGATTATTTTCACATTTAAAGCTTGTAATTATACAATTAGGTATACCCAAAATTACAAATAATATTATTTTTGTCTAATGATTTCTACCATGTAATGCTCTTCCTCTTTTCAAGCATAATGATCTATAGACAATTTTATCCACAATACTGAAGTAGGCTTCACACCAAGATTTCTTGATTGCTAAAACAAAATATAGACCTAAAATACCCAGAGCAAATCTAAGCCCGATACTAAAGTAAAACCACTGATCAATGAGTCATCATCATTTTCATCTTCAACGGTACCTTGCCCCTGATCTAAATCATCACCTTGGCATTTAGCAACAAGTGGAGGTCCATAAAGATGAGGGTTTCCAACATAGGCAAACTCACCAAAAGTTGTCATTTGTCCTGTAAAGGGGATCTTGCTAGTGAAATTATTATTTGATAGATTCGAATAACTCAAAAATGTTAATGAAGACATGCTCCAAGGAATGAGGCCATAAAGAGCGTTACTTGATATATCAAGATATGACAATTCATGTAACCTTGAGATGTTTTCTAGAATCGAGCCATTAATATGGTTTCTTAACAAGTTGAAAATCATTAAGCCATATAACTTTGTTACGCCTTTTGGAGACTCTCCACCAAAGTTGTTGCTGGATAGATCTATGCTAATTATGAGAGAAATAGTCTTGATATATTCCAGTTCTTGGCTTTTTACAGTCACAATCAAACTATCATCATAAACTCGCCTTATATAAGAGACTCCGAGTGTATAGCGACTTATATTTTGCTTTTGAGCCATTGCTTTAAGATCACCCAAACAGGCTGGAATGCTACCACTCAAATTGTTTTCAGCAAGGTCTAAGATATGCAATGAACTTAAATTTGACAGCTCAAAAAGAAGCCCTCCAGAAAATTTATTGGACCTCAACTTAAGAATTCTAAAGAATGTGAAAGCAGCTCCAATCCATGCTGGAATATTACCCGATAATGAGTTGTAACTGAGATCAAGGATTTCCAAACTCAACATGTATTGGAAAGATGAAGGAAGTTCTCCTGACATATTGTTCTTGTCCAGGTGAAGTGATTGAAGCCATTCCAACTGACCAAAAGATTTTGGAATAGTCCCAGATAAATTATTCTTTCCAAGGTGTAGCATGCTTAGGTGAGGACAATTACTTATGGTTGAAGGAATGCTTCCTGTCAAACTATTCCTTGAAAGATCAATGATCCGAAGACTCTACATATATCCTATAGACTCAGGGATGATTCCTGTTATTTGGTTGCCTGAAATAAAAAAGAAGTGCAAGTGTGGCATGGATCCACCTATCTTGGCTAGGATAGGACTAGAAAATTTATTGTTGGATAGATCAAGTGAGAGGCACCCAGGTTTTGGTAGAGGAATTGGACCATCAAAGAGGTTGGAGCTGAAATCAATAGATGCCCCACGGGTCATATTTCACTGATTTGGTAACTGACCTTGTAACTGGTTGAAAGAAAGACTTAAAAACCATAGTTGATAAGAAATATTCCAAAACCAATTTGGGATGGAACCTGAGATGCTAGCATTTGATAGACCGAGAGTGATGACCTCCTTTTGAAACTTGAGCCAAGTCGGAAATGAGGGACCTAAATTGCATGAACTCAGATCAAGATAAGTGATTTGGAATGGAGGGACCCAGGTGGAACTAACATTCAAAATGAGACCAGAATTTCCATCCATCCACAAAACCTTCAACTTACTTGACTTTGAAAAGTGTTCTTCATAAACAATTCCAGTCAAGTGATTTTCAGTAACTTCTAAGAGAACCAATTCAGAGAGTTATCCAAAACTGACTGGGAGACTCCCATTCAGTTCATTCATTCCAAGCCACATCTACTCCAAGTTTTAGAATGTCCCAAAAGAAGCCGGGATAGTGCCTTGAAGCTTGTTGCTATATAGACTGAGAGTAGTAAGTTTTTCCAGCTGACTCAACCATTCTGGCAATCTGCCCTTTAGCTGATTGTAGGACAAGTCCAAATACAACAGTTCTAGTAAAAGACCATCAAAACTGCAGTTTTTGGTCTCTTTGAGGAATTCAGGTAAGCTTCCTATCAAGGCATTGTAACTCATACTCAAGTATTTTAAGTTGCAAAAACTTCCAATAGAGCTTGGGATTGTACTTGCAATCACATCAACGGTAAAAGAAAAAAAACTAAAATAATTTAATTTAAAATATTTTTAATATAAAATTTACCTTCTTATATAATGCATTGGAGAAATAAATAAAATGATGGGTGATAAAATAATTAAAAAAGTAAGAGATTCTAAGAACATTGAGAATAACAATTTTTCTATGCAGGAAACTTACCAAGAAAGTTTTTTCTTGCCAAATTCAGAGCTTCTATCTTCTTCCAACTTCTCGTTAGCATTTGAGAGCAACTACCTGTGAGATTCATGTTCCAGGATAGATCCAAGCACTGCAAGTTAGGTAATTCACCAAAGCTTGGTGAAATTTGCTCGTATAACTGATTATGGCTTACATCAATGGATACAAGGCTGCTAAGGTTTAGAAGCCATATTGGAAATTTTGAATTCAAGAAGTTGTCACTGATTCTTATGACAGAGAGTGAAGTAAAATTAATAGAGCTCAGAGATGAAACTGAACCAGACAACCCACAGTCATGTAGATGCAACTCTATTAAAAATGGAAGCTTGTTCAATGTCTCTGCCCAATGAGATCCTACCATTCAAAGGTTGACATAGTTCATTCTAAGATGCTTCAAGGAAACAAGACTAGTCATCCATTCAAGGTTATTAACAAATAAATCATAAGACAGATTAGAAGAAAGATCGAGAAATTGCAAACTAGTGAGGTTTCCCAGGTTTGGAGGAATGGCACCACTAAACCCACAATTTGATAGATTTAAGTACTGTAAATTCTTCAAATATCCAAAGAATTTTGGAATTTGGCTATGCTTAAATGAGTTGCCACTCAAATCTAAATATCTCAAGGATTTGAGTTCTATCAATGAAGGTCTAATCTCCCCACTCAAGTTCATAGGGCTCCATTTTTTATATGCATCCTCGTGAGCATACGAGCTATGAAGATCTATTGAAATAACAGCTCCTGTATTATTTTTGCAACCAATTCCCTCCCATTGACAACAATTGCCTCCTCTCCATGATGAAAGTCGATCGCTAGAACCTTTGAGACCACTTTTGAAGTCAATAAGAGCATCTCTATTTGCCCTTAAGCAATTTCCCAAAAGAATTTCACTTTCACAAGTGAATTATCTTGTTGTTAAACATAGAATGATTGAAAGGAAACTAAGAATTGAAAATTTCTCCATCCGGGAACACCTGTAGAAACAAGTAACAATAAGTTCCATCACAACAATAAAAATAGTGACAAAATTCAATAAGCAGCGACATCATGATATTAGACAATAAATAACATATTTAATTTAACTACTCATTAGTTTAATAAGATAAAAAATGTTAAGTGAACAACATACTTGAAGACATATCAAGAAAACATTATTGTGACCATCTCACCAAATGGCAAATATGCTCAGATGATTGCTATGGATCAAAACATTAAACTACATAAATCAACCATAGGGGGAAAAAAGGCATTGGGAATAAACACTAGGGATAGTGGCATTATTACTCATGAAGTAGGATTTTACCTATTATCTCTTTTTAGGTTGTCCTCAATCATTTCGTTGCATATACATAGAAGATAATTCAAAAAGAAGCCAAGTGGATGATAGTGATAGTCAATCCCTTCTTTAATTTTAGCGATATTTTCAAGATTAGATTGGACAAACGGTTCAATTGCCAACCAATCCCTTTTGGTTTGGGTGGCTTTTTTTTTTTTTACCATTTTGGGCTTAAATAGGTGGAAAACTAGTGATTACTACTTGATTATGAATTAATATTACTTTTAAACTGGATCGTTGAAAATTCCAATGCTTCAACATTTCACCTCATTAATAGCCTAAATAAATTTAAAAAAACGAACATCGATAAAATTTAATCACTTGACATCTTGTAAGTCCAAAATTTTGATACCAGCCATGTTATAAGCTAACAATTTAGCATGATAATATATATTACCAAACACTTGGTTTAATAAGAATAAACCTAATCTAAATTCTCATAACTATTTATTGGGTTGCTACTATATATCAAGAAAAATCTCATCATTAACTATGCTTTTTAAAATTATCTTCTAAGGAAAAAGACTAAAGTTATTATCTCTTTAATTTTTTTGGAAAGGAAAAGGACTCAATCTATCATTTTGGTCCATAACTTTGACTTTGTGCCCTATCCACTTGTCCCTTTGAGCATGACTTTGTTACTACTTGTGCAACATGAGAAAAAAATGGCCTTTTAATTATGAAAAAAATCTTTATAATATCCCACAAAGGGTTATACAAGTCATGTATGTTTCACAATCTTATAAAAGAAATTAAGAAAAAAATAATATTCTATCAATAAATTTTAGCATACCATTTCAAAATAAATAAAATTTTTAAAATATTTGAAAATTTTATAATGAGGCTATCATTTATGATAGAAAGAACATAGTTATAATCAACCTATCCACTAAAGTCAGCTTTGGATGGTTGCAACTGTTTCAAGGATTGTATCTATCATATTTAAGGTCATACATTGCCTCTTTTGAAATGCATATTGCCAAAAGGCGATTAGCCTTTCCATATCTCAAACCTCTCAAAATTGTTCTAATTTGGAATGGGTGGTGTTGTGTTGTGCATGCGAGATTTGATATATATTTTGGGGTAAATATATGATTTTCATATTTGTGAAGTCTTTGGAAGACTTTGTGAGTGGTGAAGGTTTTTCATGTAAATTATACATCTTGCGCGATTGGAGTTCTCAATTGATTTTAATTGTTTCCTTTCTTAATAAAAACAAAACTGATACATGTTAGGCTATAATGAAAAGGACTACCTATTCACCCCCTTCCCTTTTTTTTACATACTTTTGTAACCAAGATCTCAAATTTTTAATATACAATCCATTTTGAGGATATTTTTTTAGTTACAAGTGATGATTTGATAAAATCAAGCTATAGAGGATTGAGTGTATGTAACAATCATTTTTGGGTAGTTCTTATAATCTAGTTCAATATACTTTATGTTCCATGAATTCTTTAGAAGAATTTAAAAATTAATTTTGGTATCATAAAATAGAAATATCTTAGTTACTATTATAATTCCATATATTTTCTTGTGATAACTCCAAAAAAATAGGTTTGTTTTTTCTATATAAATAAAAAGGACATATGTTGTCCATAATTTTTTTTCAAATTAAAAGTATATTTCAAATAAAAAGGACATATGTTGTCCATAAATTGTTTGTATTGATTAGGTCACTATTTAAGTTTTAAGTTATTTTTAAAAATTACTAGGCTTGTTACCGAGTGCAATTCATCAAGTTTTGCTTGATTTAAAATTTATTTGCTTAATGAAAGATTTTATAAAAATATGATTATTGCAAAGAAGAAATTAACCAAGTAATTCAAAATGAATTCTAGTATACGGCTTTCTAATGTTATTAAATTCAGAACTTTCTAATACTAATTAAATTAAGTTTTGACTTAGTTTTAAAAATGAATATATTTTATGTATCAAATATAGTTTGATTTGGAACTTATTTGGTGAAACCAACTTTTATTTATGTTCTAAAAATAAATAAGAATGTTTGACAATCTTATTAGAAAAAAAACAATCCTATAAAAAAATGAATAACATTGATATCATGTTCGACATAATTTTGAAGATGATGTTTGACATAAAATACACTATTGATTCCTTTGCTATAAAAAATCATTTCAGTGTCCAACAGGAGTGCTATTAAAGATATTTTAGTACTACTTTTGAAATCATTACAATACAAGACATAGAGAGCATGATGGATTCAGAATGGGAAGAATTTATATTCAATTTGATTCAATTTTATTTGTGTTTAATTTTTATTCTCAAGAAAGTTATTTTTACTTATATTCTTAAAAGAATTTATTCAATTGTAAATTTAAAAAATCAATTTGATTTTATTTACAAAAAAATTATTTTTTATTTATTTTTTCTAGAAAAAGAATGATTTTTATAACTTTTTTTTACAAAGGTATTTTAACTCAATTTTTATTTTTACAAATTATTTAGAAAAAAAATAATTTTTATAATTGATCAACAACTATATTTCAATTAAATTTTACTTGCAAGAAAATTGATTTTTATTATTTTTTATATAAAACAAGACTTTTACATTTTATTTACAAAAATATCAAAATTCAGTAAAAATAATTTTTAATAGTAAAAATGGATTTTTTTACCATTTTATTTACAAAATATATTTCAATCCCTTTTTTATTTACCAAAAATGATTTTTTTTCTTATTTAATTTTTTTTAAAAAAAATCTTTATTTGGTTTGAGGTAAGTTTTTTCCATTTTATTATAAGAAATTGGGAAATTACTTCAATTTTATGAAAATAATTTCAACTTTATTATTTAAAAAAAGTTTCAAATTTATTTAAAAAAATTTGAAAATATTTTTATCCTTTTAAAGAAGAGATTTCCATAATTTTATCCACAAAAGTATTCTAATTTATTTTTACTTAAAAAAAGAATTTTCTTTTTACTTTTATTTAAAAACGTTTTTCCCAATTTTATTTTGAAGAAAAAAATTCAAAAAATAGTTTTTTTTAATATAAAATTAAAATCTTATCTTTTAACAAAAGCAGTTTTCCAATGTTATTTTGATGAAAAATAGTTTCAAACAATAGTTTTTATTAATATAAAAATAAAAATCTTATCTTTTATGAAAAGTTGTCTTCCTCGTAGGGCTGTCTTTTCTGTCAATCTAGCCATCTCCCGTCAACCCATGCAAACAAAGGCCCAGACCAATAAAAATCAATATGCCAACTAACATTCACCAAAGCCCAATCATATAAAGCCGAAATGAATATAAACTAATCATGCCTAAACTCAATAAATGAGGCTTAAAACTAAGGGTCTCCAACGGGCCGGGCCGCCCGGCCCGGAGGAGTAAGGCCCATGGCCTAGCCCGGGGCGGGCCACTGAGCCTGTTGACTGGTCAACGGGGCCGGGATGGCAGGCCGGCGGGCGGGCCGGGGTAAAAATTAAAATAATTTTTAATTTTGAAGGGAAGGGGATTCGAACCCCTTCCCTTATGGTTCCATAAGGGAGCTAGCCACCAACTGAGCTGGTCCTCTTTTGTGTAACTATTTTGCATTAATTATATATATATATATTAGAAATGTTGTATGATTTTTGAAAAAAAATAAAAGTGAGTTGGTTGTTCAACGGTTACATGACCGTTGAACATGCCACTCATAATTCAATTTCAAATATATGACCGTTGAACGGTCTTGAAATAAAAAAAAAAAAAATTAAATCCTAATATTTAAATCCCTATAAATATTAAATACCCTCAATTTTTTTTCTATTATCTCAACTCTTAAGCTCTCTCCCATTCCACAATATTTCCGATTATTGCATTTTGTCTCAAATTATTCAATATTATTGGTGGTGAAAAACAAGCATTGGTGGTTCAAAGAGTTCAAATTTGAAAGAATTTCTGCTTCAGTTCTCTAATTTAGTAACATACTTCACCTTTTCTTTTATTTATTTGTTACATTTTAATTTTACATTTATTATTTTTAGCATAATATTTTATCAATAATTATAATTATGGCAAGTGGTTCTTGTTCTTCATCTAATGCATGTGATAGCAAAAAATTTACTTCAAATATATGGAATTTTTTTGATAGAATAGAAATAAATTTAGAAAATAATAAAAAAGAAATAAAAGCAAAATGTAAAATTTGTAACAAACTTCTTAGTGGTGGCTCAAATGCAGGTACAAGTCATTTAAAAAGGCATCATGAAAATTGTAAAACTAAAAATAATGTAGATATTAGAAATTATATGCAATTAGGTAAAGATGAAAGTGGAAATTTAAAAACATTTTCTTATGATGAATCTTGTTGTCGTGAAGAAATGATTGGTTATATAATAAAAACAGAACAACCTTTCAATTTCACTAGTTTGCCATCACCGCCAAGAGATAATGATTAAAATATTTTACTAAATGTATGTCACATTTTTATTTTTATTTTTATGCTTGAAAAGTACAAATGATTGACAAATAAGTAGGTGCCAACCTAGTTGGGATGTATTTATTTTGTAGTAATGTAAACTTTTCCCACATTTTCAAATGTAATGTATATATTCAATGAATAAAATAGTTAACAATGAATATTTTTATTAATGTAACATTTTCTATTTCTTGAATATTTTTTTTAATATATATATATTTTTTAAAGTGGCGGGCCTACGGGAGCCGGGCTGAGCCTAATTTGGGGCCCATGGCCAGGCCCATCCAGAAACGGACTCGGGCCGGGCTTTAGCCCGCCAGGCCGAGCCGTGGGCCGCGGCCTTTTTGGAGACCCTTACTTAAAACCCACATGAACAAATTTAGGCCCAAAAATAATCACAACTTAATGCCTTGAGAGCCCGCCAATAAAACCCAACGCTCAAAATATCAACTATGAAGATCGAATGACGGTTTTACCTCACTTTTAAAACCCTAGGTCGAAGATCAATGGATGGCAAGCTGATGGAGAGGGATAATGGTTGCACGTTGATGATGGTAGTGAAGGAATGGAGAAGTGGGAGGGGAATAGCAATTTGTGAGTAGCGGCATGGGCGGGCAAACGAAGGCATGGGTATGGTGGAAGGGTCAGCAACTTGGGCTGGATGTGAGAGGTGGGCACACGGGAAGAAAATGGAGATAAAAGAAAGGGGAGGAAAGAGAGGGATGAATGGGAGAGAGGAAGGGAAATGAAAGAAAGAAAATGGGAGGAAAGGAGAAGAAGAAAAAGAAGAAGAAGTGAGGGTCCGGTCATGAAGTGAGAGGGAAGAAGGGGGATAAAAGGAAAAAAGAAATGAAAATATAAAATGATAACAATAATAATTACAATAATAATAATAATAATAATAATAATAATAATAATAATAATAATAATAATAATAAAAAAGATAAATGACAAAAAAAAAATTTGTAAAATAGGCATCTACAAATTTTGGGGTGATGGCATAGAACCATAACCAAAAAAAAAAAAAAAAATCTAAAAGTAATAAAATTGATAACAATACGTGTATTGAACTTTTAAATTTTGTTTAAAAAATTATTATATTTTTAGTATATATATTAAATAGATCCCATAGAGAGTAGTTTTCATAAAAATATTTAGAGTGAAGGGTTCTTTGTTTGTTTGTTTTATTTTCACGTAAATCTTAAAACAAGTTACTTTATTTATAACTATTTTTTTAACTTATCAAAATTTTAAAGATATTTTTTTTTTCCTTTTCAGAGACACCACATTCCTCTCAATTTCTAAAAGTAATTTTTTTTTTACTTATTATTTATTTTATATATTTTTTACTGAATCGAAAAAACAAAAAATATTTGAATTTTTGTTGAATACGAAAAATAACTTTTTGAAACAACCAAAACATAACCTCAAAGATTCTATCATGTTTGGATATTATAGAAAAAGATAAGAAAAAAAATAAATGTTAAAACAAAAGAAAGAAAATATTAAAAACAATTTCTCCTTCTTTTCTTTGAAAATAGATGAGAAAGTGCAATTCTTAAAAATTTGATTTTCTCTGTAACACCTAGTACTAATAAATTAAATAGGCAGTAATGATTATCTTGGTGCTTAACGTTAAGTGTGCTTAATTAGAAGTAAAACTAGTTTAGTGTTAATTATGAATTAAACTTTGATTAAGGTTAAGTGTGATTAGTTAATGACTTAAACATGCTTATTAGGTTCTTAGGGGCTGATTAGGGTTATGAAAACCTTAGGGACTAATGAGCAATTATGGATTTTATTTTTGATAACTTGAAGGATTAAAATGCAAAATTGAGAAATTGGAGTTAGTGGAATGCCACCTCCTACTTGGGTGGATTGGTGGCAACCATGTGGGCTGCCACCTCATGCTTGGTTGCATGGAGACCCCTTTATAAGGGGGGTGCAACTTGTTTTCCACCATTTCACCTGCAGCAACTTGGGTTAGAGAGAGAATCTAGAGAGAGAAAGTGTAGATTTGAGGCAAGCAAGTTGTTTAATTTTGTAATTTTCGTTTATTTTGGTTCCTAATGGTATGTTGAAACAAATTAACAGTAAAATTTGTGTAAAAGTTTAGTTTAATTAGCTATAAACATATTTTAGTTAAAAATCACAATTAATTAAGGATTAAAGTATTTTAACTTAAGTATTTTATTAATGGTAAGATAAGCATAAATCTTTGTTTAATTTGGTTTGACTGAAAAATAGATTAGTAAACATGTGATTAATTAGGTTATTTGGACACTTGGGATTTGTTAATGGGTTAGGTTTTAAGAAAATCAAAACAGTTAGTGTTTGATAATTAATTCGGGAAATTAATATGCATTGTAGATATTGTTTAATTCAATTCAAATTTGATTTGAAAACTTGTAGGTATATAGATTAGAGAATATGAGAATTAAAAATTAACAATAGTAAACTGTATAAATTTTCATGGTTAGGAAACCTAAATTATGTTGTTTCATTTCAATTCCTCATAATAGGTAAAGATCGCCTACTTAGAAGAAACATAAAAAGGAAGTCGGTGTAAGGTAGGGAATTTTATGCAACTATGGTGTATCTGATTTCTTTCCTTGAAACATTTATTGGAAATTTCATGTCATTTCTATGATTTCATTAAATGTTTTAATGTGTCATTACATCTCGGTTTATTGTGTTGAAATGTTACATTGAGATTGGAACGCATATTGGTGTGGAGATTCATGGATCTGTGTTGTGGAAATGGTCTATGGTGTGGTTGCATGGCAAGAAGGATATGGAATAATCACGGATGATATTTAGAGAATTGGTTGGTAGGAAGTGTATATGTGGTGCTACAGGCATTATCTTTTGATATATTATTTATGTGGGACCGTGGGTCCTTAGGTGAAAGTCCCTAAAGCCCTCGAGGAAGACACTCCGATGTGGGTGTATGGGGTTGGTCCTGCCCCAGGGTTTTAGTCCCTAAAGACACAAGGTTGGTCCTGCCCTTCGGTATGAGTCCCAAAAGACACGGGGTTGGTCGTGCCCTTGGGTATAAGTCCCAAAAGACACAGGGTATGACTTGCCCTTCAGTGATGTCCCAGAATAGTCATTATTATATTGATCGAGTATCTTGTGGAGCATTGATATTTGATGTGTAGATTGTTGGGGGTCAGCAGTTTATCAGTTGTGAAAGGATGGATGGGGAAAAGCAAGGATGAAACTAGCAAACACATGCATACATGTTTGACATGATTATACATTATTTAATGGTTATAAAATGTTTATCATCCATGTTTTTAAACATTTAATTCAAGGTTTTTAAGGGTATGCTTTGGATTGTTATAAACTTTTCTACTGAGTTGTGAACTTACTCTATCCCTTCCACCTTTAGATGTAGGTCAGAAGACCTATGCAGGAAATAATTCTTGAGCAATGCTTTACTGTGATTGGATTATGTTTGCTCAATTAAAAGTCTCTTGAGGCTTTGCCTTTGTATTAAGGACTAAATATTTTTGTAGGAATGATGTAATATATATACTTGTCAGGTACACTTGCAATAAGGGCTACTCGTAGTGAACAATGGGGTTTTGGTATATGTAAATTAACGTAGTATAAGTTTCTTTTAAGAAAGGAACCATATTTTGTTAACTACAAGTTACAAAGTTTAATACAGGATGTACTCTTTATAACAGGTTTCGCATATCCTCTTTTTGCACAAAATCATGTAGGAACTCAACATTTAATTTTTTTGAGAGCACTTATATTGTATTTGAGTATCAATTGTTTAGTTTGAAGATTAACAAAAAAAATTTGGGGTGTGACATTCTCTCTCATTCTTTTTTATAGGTAATAAAATAAAAAAATAGTATTCATAATTTTTCTATTCTCCTTGTTCCAAACATAAGGAAATCATTTTTCATTGCCATAATAGCCTTTAAAGGCAACCGTTGATTGCCCAATGAGAATTAGCAATACAAGAACAAGTTTAAACTTGAGGACACCTCTATTCTTCAGACTATATGCCAAAGATGGGTTTATATAGAGTTCAAGAACATATTTGAAAATGACTTGTTTGAAACATTGGAATAAGAAATAGGAATGAGGAATCAATTTCATCTATATATTATTTATCACCTTGTTTAAATTACTTATTACAAAAGAAAATGAAATAAAAAATTAATTTCCATTATAACTAAAAATAATTTCTATTAGAGTTTTGATTTCTCTCTTATAATGTTTTCAAGATTGGATTGATCATTGAATTGGAAAGTACTTATTGTGTCACGATTCAATCATTGAATCAATGGTTCAACCATGATTGAACTATGATGAATATAACTTCATAAATATATTAATAATATTAAATTAAAAATAATCATTAATATTAAGAATATTTATAAATAATTAAAAACTTATCAATTATTTGCTACAGGTTAGGGGGTAGCTTGTTAACAATGCCTTCTTGCAATGAGTGAGTTTGAGCCCCCTTGTTATATAAGTAGTGTAAGGTAGAGGTGTGACCCATATCACTAAGATTTGGTGGTTGGGTTAAGCATTGAGCACTATTTTAACTTGAGTCTTCGGAAGTAAAAGGTCCAACAAGACTTGAGAACAAAATCTGAGCCAAATTTAGGGTCTTCATGTGAAGTCAATGTATGGAGATGGGTTTAGACTAGGCTAAGCTAGATTCTAATACTCGAGAACACCTTGAGATTGTTAACTTGATCATATTTCATACCGAGGGAGTGCAATGAGCACAAGATTTGAGTGTTCAAGTTGAATGAATTGGTTTTTTTGAATTTCAAATATTTAATGGTTCACTTTACATAAATTTAGAATATGAGAAGTTGATGGTTTTAATATGAAAAAGTAATCTATGTTTACAATATTCCAAGCCTCAATGTGAAGTAGATTTATTAATTAGCCCAAATTCTAGAATTCTAAAAAGACCGGAGAATTATTCACTTCCTTGAATTTTATATCTGAAGATTGCCTTGAATTACACCAAGTTCTATTGAAACTAATGAGAATATAAGTCCAATCTATCATTTTTATTGTTCTCATTACATTTTGCTTTATTGGTGTTTAATTTTTCTTTTAGAAGAAATAAATGTTTTTCTCATTAACATATCAACAAGTTTTAGCATACTTGTAGACCCCAAAATTTGTCCCAATTCTAATTTTACATTAATTTTGAGCCCAATTTTAAATCCCGATTACATGTGTTATTTTAGGCTCACTCACCTTTAATTTTTAGTTTTCATTATTTTGTAAATTATTTGTTATTTTTATTTATTCATTTTATTATTATTATTATTATATTATTATTATTATTATATTATATTTTTATTTTATTTTTCCTCTCTCATCTCTTTTCCTTTTTCTCCTCCACCTATCCTCACCCACCCACTCTTCTCTCTCTCCCCCAATTCCCTTCCCTCCCTCCCCCCCCCCTCCCCCATATTTTTTCCCCCCCAAGTTTTCCCCCATTTTCTTCCCCAACATTTCTCCATTCCTCTCTCTTCTCTTACTCTTACACCGCGGGCCCCCATCATTCTTCCCTTCCCCTTCATTTTTTTCCCTTCCCCATCTCCCCACTTCTTCACCAACACGGCGGGTGCCATTCCCGCTTCCATTTTTTTTCTCTCCTCCTCACAACCCCATTTTTTTTTCTTCCTCCCGCAACACCCATTATGGACGGCTAGGAACCCCCCACTTCTTCCCCTATTTTTTTTTTTCTCATTTTCTCCTGCCCATTTTTCTTCCAATATTTTTCCCACCATTTTTTTTCTTTCTTTCTCTTCCTCCATCATACCCGACTTCCAGAGGCACCAGAATCCTTCTTTTATTATTGTTATTATTATTATTATTATTATTATTATTATTCACCAATCTCCCATTGCCGGAGGCGAGCCCTTGCCAGTAGCCGCTTTTCTGTTATTATTATTATTATTGTTTTATTTTAATAGTAATTGTTGTTCATGAAATTTGGATTGTTGAATTAATATGAAATTTGGGTTAATTTGTTGTTGGTAAATTAATATGAAATTTGGGCTAATTTATTGTTGGTGAATTAATTTGGAATTTGTTAATTTGGGCTAAATTAAATGATAATTTATATGGTTGTACTCATTTGAATTATTTAATTTGGATATGATGTAATATTGTAATATATTTTGGATGTGAGTTTGCATATTAAATTAGGTTGATTTTGGTTGTCGATTTAGGTTTGCATGTTAAATTGGGTTTGAATGATGAGATATTAAATTTAGGCCTAACGATATTTATTTTAATTTATCATATTTTAGGTTTGATTATTTGAGCTTATATTTTGGCTATTAATTTGGAAACTTTAGATTGGGATCTATGATATGTGAGATATTTTTGTTGGGATATATTTGCTAATTTGGGTTTTTTTTAATTGGTGAAATTTATTAGGCTAATTTGAAGTTTGAATTTGGGTTTGAATATCTATTGTGAATTTTATACTTTTTTAGATATTTATATTTGGGCTATTTTTGTCTTTGTATGGGTCCATTCTGTAATTATGTTGGTTGGATACGGATTTATGACATGTGGAGCACGAAATTTCATGGAAGAAAGTGAGAATAAAAAAGTAGTAGGAAGACATCGAGCTTGTAAGTTTATTTGGGTGCATATTTTATTTCCCACATTTATTTGGTTTTATTTTTTATTAGTTCGTGTAAATATTCGTTTATATATATTTATTGAGTATGTACAGAATTGAACACCGAACAAACTAGAAATTTTGTTTAAATGAGATGAAGAATTTAGTAAATGTGTTTTGATAAAGCAATAATTTTTAAATATTATTTTTAATAAAAGAAAGTTTTTTTTATTATTTATAAAAATTCAGAAAAATACATTTAGAAAAATCCAAAAGAATTGTTTTTAATAGAATTCGAAAAATTGTTTTTAATAACATTGTCCAAAATTTTCTTTGTTTAATAAAAATTGTCCAAAAATTGTTTTGTAAATAAAGTTGTCCCAAAAAATTAATTTTTAATAAAATTGTCTAAAAATATTTTTTAAAATGAATTCTTTCTCTTTAATTAAAATGGGATTAAAAGTGTTTTTCAGAAATAGGGGATTTAAATCTTTGTTTTTCTTTTTAATTAAAATTTATTTTGCAAATAAAGTTATGTCGTTTTAAATAATTTGTAAAAATCATTTTTTTTAAATGAAAATGAATCAAAATACTTTTGTAAATAAAATTGTAAAAATTCATTATTTTCTAAAAAAAAAAGCAAGTAAAATAATTTTTGTTGCCAAATTAAAATTTTGTAATATTTTTTTTTTATACAATAAATACAAATAACTTTTTTCGAAAATTAAATACAAATGAAATTGAATCAAATCATTAATTGAAACTTTTTTTTTGTAAATAAATAAATTGAAATCATTAATTCAAAATCATTTTTTATAAAATCTTTTGAAATTTCTTGAAAACCATTTTTTTAATACCTTTTTTTTTTAGTTCAATAAATCATTTTTGAACAATTCTCTTGTTATTCATTTCATGTATTCTTATAATTAGATTTCATCATTATTTTTGTGTACGTTCATTTTATCATGACTTGTACATTAATTATTTTTCTTGATATCCATAATTAATTAATTAATTGCCACAATTCCCTTGATTTGTTTAGTAGATACCGTATGTATACAGGCTTAGAGGGGTGCTACGTCTCACCATCTTACCTTCCAAATAAGTAACTTGACCCCTAAACCCGACTTTGATTTTCCAAAGACCTGTTTTCTTTCGGGAGTCACACTTAGGGTTTTTCTTTCTTATTTTGTTTTTCCCTTTAAAAAAAATTAAAATAAGTGACGACTCCAAGTCTTTTTAAAAAAAAATTAAAATTTCACCAAATAAATAAAAAAACGAGTTTCTCCATCAAATGAAAATGTGGGGTCCACAATACCACTTCAAAATATATGAGATTTTTTAAAAATTGTACTTTCTTAGTAAGAACAATTCTAAAATTTTTCTTTTCTTTATTTTAAGAGCGATGTGAAAGTGACTACCATTTTAAAGTTTATAGGAATTCCACAAATATTTATAAATAATTGATATTTCATATATTATTTTTAAAAAGTTTAATTTTTTTGGTGAAATGAATTTTATATCGGTAATTCATGTATTAGAGCTTCCCTCTCATAGAAGTGCTAGAAAAATTTAATGCTGTGTTTTGTTCTATGAAAACATGAAAGAAAAAAATGTTAAAGAAAATAATTTTCTTATATTTGGTTTTATTATGAAAAACATGAAATAAAATTAAATATAATTAATATTAGTTAGAAACTTATTCATTACAAATTATTTATTCTTTCTATAGAAGAAGTAAAATATGTTAAATAAGTTTGAAGTAGTATATAAAAAATAATTTATTGATCTTAAATATTTTTTTATTTTCTTTCACTTTTTTCCCTCAATTTTTCTTCTCTATTTTATTTTCCTCTCACATTCTCTTAGATTTTTCAAACCTAAAAATCACCTAATCCATACAATGTTGTTACAAAATATCAATTAGTTATGGTGAAATAAATCAATTGCTTCAAATGAATTAGTTTCTCCGACCTTTGAATTGTGAATTGGGATATACGATAATTTGGGTAACTAACATTTAACAATTTAACATTTTCTTTATTTAAGTTATAACATTTAACATTTAACAAATTTTTTAGTGTAAAATTTATTTCATGAATAAGGCTTGATCATCAATTTAAAAAAAAGAATGACATTAATTAAATGAGAAATTTCTTCACAAATTGTGAGATTGAATGACAAAATTGAAAGTTTTGTATACATCTATCTCAATCATTAAATACAATAGCTTGATAAGGAGGATTTATAATATTTGGAATTGCAATAAACTTATTTTTATAAGACAATAAAATATAAATTGAAAAATTAATTATTTTTTGATAAACACAATAAAATAAGTGGTTAGAATATCATTGTCTACACATATATAGATTAAGATAAAAATATTTAATAATTTCAAATTTAGATAAGAGATGTTAAACCACTTTGCATATTTAATAATTCAAGTAAAAAAGTTACAAGTATTTTATTAAAATAGGTGGCAATGCAATTTAAACTAATTCAACAAATTCTTTGCAAGTCAAAAATTCCTAGTATTTTAATAAAGTCAATGAGAATAAAATTTAAGCTAATATATAAGACCTTAATCATAGTGTAATTGTCCTCTTAAAATAATATTAGCATTATAATTTTAATAAAATAGATGGTTAACAACATACAGTTCTTCACTTTTTAGTCTCTTGTTCATGCTATGATGTTCCTACCTCTTGGTCTTTGTAATTTTAATTTCTTTTCATTCCTAAACTTCAAATTTTGAAATCAAAATTTGTATACAAAATTAAATGAAATTTATTTTTAAAAATTTTAGATAACTCTTGTTTTATAGATTAATTAAAATACCTTAATATAGCATAATGTGGATAAAGAAATGAATTTACCATAAATTAATAAAATTGTCATTGGTAATTTAAAACCTTAATATGATTAGAATAGATTTTGTTTTTATCTATCTTTTCTTTTGTTTTTCAAGAAAGTTTGGATCTAAATTTTCTCATCAATTAACTAAAAAAATGAAAACAACAATATAAAAGTGAAATCAATATATAAAATAAATCCTCAAATTTCAAAATCATAAGACTAAAATTCTACTATATTCAAATACTATTTTGACCTTCAATTTCACTTTTTTAATAAAATTTTACCTTAACAGAAATAGTGATTTTTTTTTGTTTTACCTTAATAAGAAAGTCATTTTTTTTTCTCTTTTGTTTTTTCAATCTTCACCTTTATCATAATACTCAAATCTAATTTTTTTTATATATATAAAATTAAACTAAATTTATTTTTGAAAATTTTAGATCACTCTTGCTTCAAAAACTAGTTAAACTACTTTAATACTATATAACTTCAATAAAAAAAAAAAAAAAAAAAATTTATCATACATTATCAAAGATGTCATTAAAAAAAGACTAAATATGACTTAAACCAATTTAATTTTTGTCCATTTTCTTCTCCTATTTTTTTGCTAAGGTTAGGTTAGTATTTCTAGCTCGAGACACATTAGCTGACAAAACCATGACCTTTCAAAAATTAGGCTCAGGTCTGATCCATTAAATTGATGGGCCTCCAAGACAGGCCCTGATTAGCTTACCAACCTATTTGTGTTGGACTAAGCCCACCTTAAGTGGGATTAAGGAAATAATAAGAAATGTTTGTTGCTTAACCAAGGAAAGATGGGTGTTGATTTATATTGGGTTTTCCATTGTATTGGATTATTGATCTTTGAAACTTCTTTGAAAGTTTATTTTTGTAAACTAGTAATAACTAGTCTTGATTTTTGTTTTCATTCAAGTTAGACAAAACTTTTGAAAAAACGCCCTTATGCACAAAAGTGAGCTTATATTGAATTCGACTCTCATAACCCATGCCAACAAGGTATATAAGTTCAAAGTGGGGACCACTAAGAGCCATATGAGTATTAGCTCCTTCAAATTCCAATTCTAAAGTTGAATCAACATTCCATTACAAAGAATCAACTAAACTCCAATATCCTATGTAAGTAACAATGAGACACTATGTGCTTAGGTCCATGACTTGCTATCCATTACATTTAGTCTCTCCATGAACTAACGTTCATAATCTAACAAAGTGAAAGTTATCAACCTTTTAATACTACCTCTACTATCCTTGAGTTATATATATCCTTTTATTGTGTGTTTAACTAACATGCCTTAACTTTTAAAGATCTTATGTCAAGTTCCAGTTAAGGAATTACTATGACCATAGTTTCCATGAACACACCTCCTTAGATCACTCAAGGGGACACATTGTCTCAATTCCATTAGATATCATGGTGCCTCTATTGAGAATACCTATTGTCATTGACTTCCATCAATAGTGACCCAATCTATAAGCTACCATTAATCAGCTTATGATCTCACTTGTAGGTCAAAGCCACTGTTAACTTTAACATAAACTCAATATTCTCTCAAAGTTGAAAAACAATATAATAAAACAGCTTGGTAAAGTCATGACTACTTGATAGCCATAAGTCATGACTCATTGTAGGTCCTATCTAATGTGTAACCATACACACTAGTGCACTCACCATATTCCCGATAGCCAAGATCAGTCATCCCTTCAATTAGGAGGTAATGCACTATATCCTCTAATGGGTAATCTAGTCCTACGAACCGGTTGTGAATAAATAATCTATTTACAAATAACCAATGACTTGGATCTTTTGTGCAACTCCTAATACACTTGTAGACCCTTGTTTTTCATGTGCGTTTCCACTTGATGACAAGACTCATTTTTTAGTGAAAAACTAATTTTTATAAAACTGATTTTTTATTTTGAAATTCCATTTTATTTATTTCCATTGATTCATTATTTTATGCTAACATTACTAATGTGTTTTTATTTCCAGCCATTTCATTATTTTATGCTAACATTACTAATGTATTTCATTTCTAGTCATTTCATTTCATCTCCACATGCAGCTGGTGGAGATGACATCCACCATATACTCCCGTTGCTGTCGTGTTTCTGATTGTATTTGTGCGCGTGATGCGAAACTATACTTGATGATCAAGTCAATGCCAAAGATGGAAGACTGATGATCTCACCGAGATGGAGAATCCAGATGAAGAAGTAAGAGACCACCGATTACGGCTTCCAATATGGTGATGTTGTGGGTGGATAAATGGAGAAGCTGTCTAGGTGTGTTGCGAGACCAATGGAGATCATGAGCAGTGATCTGTTGTTGTCGAAAATTTTCACTCCAGATGATGAAGATGAAGATGTGGTGTCGATGAAGACGAGCTTTTGAGATGAATTGTTGCACGTACCAAAATGGCGAAATGCAGGTCTGAAGATGGTGACTGCAAGATGAAATGTGGACCGAAATCCAAAGTCTAATTAAAAACCTTCTAGTGTCGGAAATGGAAAGCTCTAATGGCGGTGGTGACTTGTAGCACTGCTGATCTTCATGGCGGTCACGGCAAACTCAAATGGTGGACCTAAACCTGGAGCAACGATGATATTCATGGTGGTGATGGAGAGCTCTAGTGGCGGTGATGAATTTCATGAAGGCGGTGATGGACTCTGATGTCGGTGATGAAATTTTTTCTCAGAGAAAAGATCATGCTTTCTTCCTCCCAAGTCGATCATGTAAGTGGAGTCTTCCAGAGGACTCCACTTACATCCGGTGATCATGCTACCCACACGCACCTACATGACCCTCTTAGACTGCATGATAGTCGCGTGATGGAGCACTTCTCTTCCCAAGCTTAAATAACCTTCTCCAAGTTACATAATAGCCATGTGATGGTGCTTCTCTCCTAGAACCTAAGTGACCTCAAAATTCCACAATAGTCACATGATAATGCCTTTCTTCTAGAAGCCTATGTCATGAAACCTTGCCTTTGGACCCATGCATGAATATTCCTAATGTTAATTATGCACTACCTCATATCTAAAAGTGACCTCATGCAAAAATAAAATTAAAACACCCTCAAAATTACACAACTAAAAATAAGAAATCAAAAGTCATATATTTAAGGATAAAAATCCAAATACATGCACACAAAAAACAAAAATAAGTTTCATACAATTAAAAGAAAATCCATATATCCCTCGCATGCAATCAAATATCCAAAATAGCCTACACACAATAAAAAAAATCAATATCAATCCAAACTCACCTAATCCTAAAACTATGCCATGGTAAAATAAGCACAAACCTAAATGCACTAGAAATCAATCAAAACAAAGTCCTGAACTAGGAATCAGGGGTCACTAAAATCAAGGTTGGGATCCACCTAATCCCTCCAAAATGTCTCTCATAGAAAATCCAAAAATAGTGATTGAAATAGTTATAGTGGACCACCAATGAGAGCTCAAAAATGGCTTAAAAAATATCATAAGTGCACAATAAGACAATAGAGAAATAGAAAGGCAATCTTGGATGGAATGTGCCAAGAGGATAAATAGAGGGTTTACAACACTCAAATCACATACAATGCAAAAGATGTAGGCAAGAATGCTCATAAAGCATAATGCATAGAATAAAGATAGATAAAAGTGAAACTGGAATATCATTAAATAAAGAATTCCAAATTTATTACATCATGTCATGCTTTTAAAGACTCTATAATAACAGTAGGAACCTATGTCCCTATCTTCGCTTGAAACTTTACTTTAGGAGTTTATTATCTTGTCATCTCATATAAAATATACTCCTTAATTCAATACAAGGAAGGATATAATATGATAATATATGAATTAGCTAATCATGTTATGAAGTCAATAACCATCTTATCATTCATAAAAGAATTATAGTGTTAGAACTTTGGCAATTACCTAGTTCATTTGATGTTACTGCAACTTGATCATTAATTAGTAATCCTTTGTAAATTAATTACCTTTCAATTATTTATATATTTATTAACATATTTTTTCTCTCAATCTATAGAAAGCTACTCATTCCATCTCTTTAACTCCACCTAAATAATACATAATACCTAAAGCTATAAGAAAGTTCAATGAATGATTATCAATTCTTCTATGTTTCATCAAAGTTGTTAGATGAGTTGTAGTGATCCCTACAATATTGAATGCTTTTATAAATACTTGATTAAAAATTAAATATTTCTAAATTTGATCCTTGAAAATCGGATCCACTCTATAATTTGATCTTGTTAATAATTTTATCAAATCATTTAGGGACTTGGTTTAAAATTAAAACACTTCACCTTGCACCAAGATGAGGAAAATAAACATCTATAAAATTTAAACTCATGACTTATCATCAGTTAAAATTTTAACATACTATTAAGCTAATAATTTGATTTGGTAATATAAATAGTTGATTGGTTAATTAACAAAGAATAGAAGCAAATTCAAGTTCAAACTATGTATATCATAGTGATCCTTTTTTGTCCTTTTATTTTGGTCTTTATTTAGGCATATATCAAGTAAAAATCAAATTTACAATTATCTATGTTTCTAAAATTTTTCTTCTACAGAAAAAGATTTAAGCTATATTTCCTAAATTATTTTTGAAAGAAAAAGTACTTAATATGTAATATATAATGGCCCAAACTCTAACTTTGTGTGATGTACTCCACTTATCCCTTGAGCATGACCTATGATGATAAATCATGTGTAGAAGTCATGTTTGATAATATTATAAAAAGAAAAAAAAATACATATGCACAAGTTTTAGCATACCGCTTCAAAATATATGGGATTTCTTAAAAATTGTATGTTAGTAAAAATGTTTCTAGGATTTTTTTTCATTGTTTTAAGAATCGTTTGAAAGTATCTGTTGCATTTTAAAGTTTATAGGAGTTTTAATGAATATTTGTAAATAATGTATATATTTCATATTTTCTTTTTTTTTTTTAAAAAAAATGGTAGAAAGAATTTTACACCATTATGCTTCTAGCTGGCCTAATACTCTCCATATTCCACTCAATTTGTAGAAGCCATATCAGAAACACATCACCATTCACTTGCGAACCTTTCTGCCTTCTTTGATATTTTTGTGCAACAAACCCATCAAATAAATCCTCTAAACAATCACAAATACACAATAGAAAATCCAAGAGAAAGAAATGAACCAAATATGGGAGACAAGGGAAATGGAAGATCATGAGTATATTTCGAGTGTTTGATATGAGAGAAAAGGTGATAAAAAGAGAAGGAGCTCGAGTAGTTGAAAGGCATCTTCACTGCAATTTATGTGTGTGTTGTATCCTAATCTCCCCCAAAACCAAGACCAAGTTCTTTTGCTCCATCTGTTCTTGTTCCCTAATCCTTGCAATTTTTTATTTTTATTTTGCAAGCATTTTCCTCATTACAACACCATAAATAATAGTAATGTGAATATGGAAACTTAGGAAATTTGAGGTTGGTGTTTGTTTTATGTATTTGGTAATAATTTAAGTGTTGTTGTTTTGGATGTAATTTGAATGAATGTAGAATCTTGTTGTTTAGTTTATGAAAACCAAGAGAATTTGAAGAGGGTGTTTTTGGTTTGCAATTATTTACCTAGTGTAGTCATACACACACATATATATATGAGAAAATATTGTTTTAGATTTATTAAATTTAAAATGTAGAAAAATTAAGGAATCAATAAATTTGTTATTCCTATTGGAAACTCTGCACTAAAGTTATTGGTGGATAAATCAATACTGACTATGAGAGAAATAGACTTGATATATTCTAGATCTTGGTCTTTCACTTTCAAGATCAAACTATATTCATAGGATCGGGCCTTATCAGGTGTTGGGTATAGATAGCGGCTTATATTTTGCTTTTAAGTCATTGGATCACCCAAAGTGCATCGACTACTACCACTCAAATTGTTTTCAACAAGGTATAAGATATGCAATGAACTTGAATTTGACAACTCAAAATGAAGTCCTCCAAAAAATGCATTTGAACTCAACTTAAGAAATCAAACCAATGTGAAAACAGCTCCAATCCATATTGGAATATCACCTGAAAGCTTGTTCTTGTTTAAGTGAAGTGATTGAAGCCATTCTAACCGACCAAAAGATTTTGGAATAGTCCCCAATAAATTGTTCTTTCCAAGGATTAGAAAGTATAGGTTCATGCAATTATTTATAGATGAAGGAATGCTTCATGTTAGACTATTCCTTGAAAAATCAAGGATTTGAAGATGTCGTATATGTCCTATAGACTTTGGGATGATTCCTATCATTTGATTGCCTGAAAGAGAAAATACAAACAAATTTGGGATGGATTCACCTATTTTGGCTAGGATAGAACTAGAAAATTTATTGTTGGATGGATCAAGTGAGTAGCACTGATGAGGATGAGTCTTCAAGATATATATCAAGAAAGGGAATTAGTATTAGTTGTAATTAAAGTAGGATTAATATTACTTGGAATTAAATTAGGATTAATATTTGTTGGAATCAAATTAGGATTAGCTAGTTGAGTTATATATAATTAGAATTTGAGTCATGATAGGTTATTAGAGTCTTAGTAGACTTTGGATGTTATAATTAGAATTAGAATCATAATAGGTTTTTAGAGTCCTAGTAGACTTTGGATTTCTTAGAGAAGCCTATAAATAGACTAATCAATGTAAATCAAAGGAATAAATTGATGAATAATATTATACTTTCTTTCATTGCAAGGTTGCAACCCTCAATGGTGAGACTCCATTGATTTTCTTCTAGGTGAGACTCCTAGAAGGCCTTAGTGAGACTCTAAAGTTTTCCATCTTTTCTTCATTGTTTCTTCTTTCTCTCTATTTCTTATCTTATAATTTTCTCTACCATAAAATTTATTCCTTGTTCCTCTCCTTACACCCTAAAAATAAAACCCTAACCCACCTACCCTTAGGTGTAGGCAACCATCCTAGGGTTGTCCTACATCAAGCACCCATGGTTTGGTAGAGGAATTGGACCTTCAAATAGTTTGGAGCTGAAATCAATAGATGCCCAAGGGGCCATATTTAACTGATTTGGTAATTGACCATATAACTGATTCAAAGGAAGATTTAAAAACAATAGTTGAGAATAAATATTCCTAAAACCAATTGGGTATCATCCTTGTTGTAGAATTAGGATCTTTTAAGACTATATTAACAGTCTCATATGCAATAACCTGAATGATTCAATTTGGGTGGTTTTTCATGGGCTTCAAAACAAAGAAAGTGGATCTAAATTGATGAACAAATATTACCCCAAAATGAGTTTTAAGCTTTTAGCAGATGATAATGCTAGTTACTTTTAACCTAGAAAGTGACCAAGAACTTTCGGGGTTTTTTTTCCTCTTTTCATCACAATTGTGAAACATCAAATTTGTCATTGTTTTCCTACAATTTAGATTATGGGGGTGGGGAGATGTATGCTCCTTTGCCCACGTTAGCATTGGAGTGAACTATGAATTTCAGTTCTTGGAACCTGTTTGGATATGTTTCTAGATGCTAGAAGGTTGGGGTGGGGGAAGATAGGGGCAAGACCTGGTGTAATTCCTTATGGGTAATTTGAGGAAAAATGATAGTAGTAACTATTTGCCTATTTAATTTTTCAATCTAATATGCCTAAAGAATTTGCATATCAAGTTTAAAAGTTGGCTTAAATACCCAAGTCAACCTACTATCGATTGTGCGAGGAAAAAAGAAGATGGGCAACAGGTAAGCTGTTGGATTAATTGGTAACCAACATTTGCTAATTAAGGTCGGAATTTCTATCTTATATTGGTGAGGTAGATGACTTTTTTCTTAGTTTATGGGGCCAATGGAAGCAACCTACAACTAAGGAAAATGGTTTCTCTCTACTCCCAGCTTACTAAGTTAATTTGCTAATGCAAGAAAGGCTTTCCCTTTCTACCAACAAGTTGGAAGGGTACTTCTTTCACTTACTGTGCTTCTTGTTTCCATGTTTTATCTATAAGGTGAACATGAGGTGTCAATCCCTTCCAATTTTGTTTTCATGTATTAATATAGTTGAAGAATCTAGTTACAGACTGAAAGAATATAGTTGGAACCTTGGAGGAGTGGTAGATGAAGGGATGGCCATGCTAGGAGGAATGATAGTTGAAACATCAACTCCAACTAGCTGATCTGAGTGCATCAGAAATGGGAATGATAAGGCCTCTCCTCTCTTTGGAATGGATACCGGCTCTAAAGACATGATCTTAGAATGGAAACCTTGTGTGTTTCCTATAAACCAACTCCAAAGATAGCCTAATCCACCTACCTAGGTTTCGTCTCCTAGGGCAACAAGCATATCCTAAATGGTCTCAAAAGGCAATAGAGTCCTGTGGTGCATTAGTATGAAAGTATAGTTGATTATCTCGTTTCTTCTTATGCACTAAACTCTGGAAAAACTGGCAGATCACTTTCTAGTAAAAAGGAAGCTTTTTCTCCAGGAATCTGTTGTTAAATTTTCAATTTTACAATACTTCTCATCTGACTCTCATTGTAGAATTAAGGTTTTTTTAAGACTGCATTAACAGTCCCTTATGTAGAAACCTAAATTATTTAATTTGGGTTTGTCTAGGGCAGATTTTTATGGAGTTCAAAACCAAGAAAGTGGCTCCAAATTGATAACCAAACATTGCCGAAAAATGTGTTTTTAACATATGAGACTGGTAGTTACTTCAAGTTACTGCTAACCTAGAAAGTGACAAAGAATGCTACTTTTGGATTTTAAGGAAATTTTTTCTTTTATTTATTTACTTTTTTTTTTTTTTTTTTGTGCAGGTGCCACATTTTCTCTTTTGGTTGGAATTGTGAAGTATCAAATTCATCGATGTTTCCTACGATTTAGATTTTGGGGGTTGGGAGAGGTATGTTCTTTTGCCCCACTTTGCATTAAAGTGAGCAATGAATTCTAATTCTTGGGGGCATGGGTTGTGCAAGGTGGATGCCCACATCACTTGGTGGGTGCAAATGGAAGTCCTCTAATGTGTTTGATAAAGTGTTTCACCAAAAGATTTTCTTGCTGAAGAAGGGAAAATCCCATTTTACTTTTGTTGTTAATCATGTCAATATGCCTTGTTTGTCAATTACCTTGTTGCTTAAACTTTTTATTTATATTTATAGTTTAAAATGGTGCAGAATCCTTGGCTTCTGAGAGGTCTTAGGTTTGAACCTCACCGCTTATGTATTCCCTTTGTATTGAATCCATGTATGAAAGAATGCCATGGAGGCTAGTGTTGAGGCAATTATCTGTACTATTAACCAGCTTCATTTAATATACATTGTTGATCTATTATCTAATCGCATAAGTTGTTGGATTAAGTGGCAATCAACATTTACTAAGGTTGGAATTCCCATATTATCTTAGTGAGATAGATCATGACTTCTACCCTCAATTTATGGGGCCGAGGGAAACACCCTACAACTATGGTAAATGATTTCCCCATTCCCGAAGTTCTAAGTTAATTTGCTAATGCTAACGTAGAAAGGCTTCCCCTTCTACCAGCAAGGTTAAGAGAGTACTTCCTTCACTTACCTTGCTTATTGTTTCCATGTTTGAACTATAAAGTTAACATGGGGTGCTAATCTCTTCCAATTTTGTTTCCATGTATTAATATAGTTGAATATAGTTGGAGGAATGGTATATACTCTAGTGGAAGGTGTCTCAAACTCAATTCCCATGGATGGAGTAAGATTCAGAGACACAACAAATGGAATTGGCAATAAAACAGGTTGTGAATTTGCTTGAGAAATAACCAACCTCATAGCAAATGAAGGAACAATTGTGCTAGGAGGAAATGAGGTTTTGTCTTAGACGTAGTTCTCTACAGGTTGATGACTTCTTCAGTCCAATAACGTGTGATTTTCTCACTTCTGAAACTTCAGTTTTGGTTTTGATCCATTTTAGAGAGGATATGTGACACAATCCAAAATGGGGTTACATTGTCTCTTGTTTTTGGCTGATGTTATCATTTGTTGCCTTCATGTGCTAGGATGACGTTTGTTAATGAAAATTTCTATGACCAAGTTGAATTTGATACTTGGGTGGAGCTGGTTTGTTTAAATATTCATGTTTTGGTGAATAAAAGTTATTTTAATTGAGCAAAACTAATACATATAATGTAGAAGATGGATAAAATTTAAGTTAAATATTTAACAAAAAAATATGATTTTAGGACTTTTCAATTTAATAAAAGTTTTGTTGTAGTTATGGGTTATGTATTCAATTTTGGGTAGAAGGAAAAGACTAACCAAGCAAGTGCTACATATAATCTAAAGCATTCCCAACCCCTGGAAGCTTAAGGGATGGATCATATTAATAGTGTGTGTGACAGTGATTCTTGAAAGTGTTTTTAACGTTTATAGTACTTGAAAAATGAAATCTTAAAGTGTTAGAAATGTTAGAAACACTTCCTAGAATAACTGTCAAATGCACTCTAAATAAGTTAGCTTAAGAGTGATGCAAAAAATGGGTATGTTGTATAAGAACACACATATTTTCTTTTTGTCTTTCACCTTCAAAAAGTTATGATCTACTTATTTGCTTGGAAACAAAAATACTTTTTTTCCCCCAATTATAAATATTAGCCATTTTTCATCAAAATTAACTAGAATTATATAGACCCCAAAAGGGCAAAAAATGTCATAGATTTAGGTTAATAAAGAAATATAGTTGGGACAAACAATTAAAACATCTTACATTGGATGATCATCATATCCTACTCAAATTTTATAAGGTAGTGGAAACATAACTAATAATTATATTTTTCAAAGAGAATCTAAAATTTTGAAATTGGAAATTTATTCTATTCATTTTTAATATTTTTTGGGGTCTACTATATTATCCACAAAGGGAAAACATACACTATTTATCTTAATAAAGGCCCCTTTTATATCAAGAAATTTCTCTTTGAATGACTTAAAAGAGAAACCTTGTCTTTTATTACAACTATAATGAAATTCACTTCCAAAGCCTACAATTATACATAGAGCATATAACGATCTACAAACAAAATTTATCACCTTCGCAGGTGATCTTTGGCACAGGTTGCTCTTCCTCTCAACAACCATTTGACAATTTTATCCACAAAATCAAAGTAGGCCTCACACCAAGATTTTCTTGTTGCCAAAACAAAATATGGAATTAAAATACCCATTGCAAATCCCAAGCCAACACTCAAGTAAAACCATTGATCAATGTAGCCACCATCATTTTTGTCCTCAATAGCACTACGCTTTTTATCTAGATCTTCATCTTGGCATTTTGTGACTAGTGGAGCTCCACAAAGATTAGGGTTTCCAACAAAGCCTGACTCAGTGAAGGTTGTCATTTGCCCTATAAAGGGGATCTTACCAGAGAAATTGTTATTTGATAGATTCAAATAACTTAAGAATGTCAATGAAGCCATACTTGAAGGAAGGGTGCCAGAAAGCTTATTATTTGACAAATCAAGAGATAACAACTGCTTCAGCATTGAAATGCTTTCAGGAATTTGGCCAATGATGTGATTCCTCGATAAGTTCAAAACTAGCAAACCAAACAATTTTGTTATTTCTTGGGGAAACTCTCCACTTAAATTATTGTCGGATAGGTCTATGCTTACAACAAGAAAAAGAGTCCTGGTGTATTCAAGACTTTGGCCTTTCATATTCACAACCAATCGTTCTTCATACCAAGAGTTGCTCCCATTGCCATGCAAAGGATATATATTCTTATTATTCTCTTGAGCCATGGCTTTAAGCTCAACAAAAGTGATTGGAATTTCACCCATTAGACTGTTTTGTGCAAGGTCTAAGACACGTAGGGAGCTTAAATTTGAAAGCTGTGGGGGAAGTCTTCCAAAAAATACATTTGACCTCAAGTTGAGTATTACAAGATTTTGAAAGTAGTTCCAATCCATGAAGGAACCTTACCCAATAGTTGGTTATAACTGAGATCAAGGAGTTCCAATCTTGATAAATTTTGGAAAGATGAGGGAGCCCTCCTGAAAGCTTGTTGTCATTCAGGTGCAGTGATTCGAGCCATTGTAACTGGCCCAATGACTTTGGTATCGTCCCAGATAAATGGTTATTTCCAAGGTCTAGAACAATTAGGCTAGAGCAATTATTTATGGTATAAGGAATGCTTCCAGTCAAATTATTCCTTGAAAAATCAATGACTTGAAGAGAGGTGATGTGTCCTATGGAATCTGGGATGGTCCCTGTTAGTTGATTTTTTGAAAGGAAAAGGTAATCAAGTTTAACATAGATTCACCTATGCTCAGTGGGATAGGGCCAGAAAATTTATTGTAGGAGAAATCTAGTAAATAGACTCCTTTGGTGGAAAATTTTAATGAATTTGGTAGCTGACCTTGTAACTGATTGTGAGAAAGTTTTAAGTATGACAGGTTAAAGAAATATTCCAAAACCACTTGGGTATGAAACCTGAGATGCTAGCATTTGACAAATCCAAAAAAAAGACCTCCTTTTGAGTCTTAAGCCAATTTGGGAATGAAGGGCCTAAATTGCATGAAGCCATACTCAGATTAGTGACTTGGAATGGGGGGACCCAAGTGGAACTAACATTTAAAACAAGACCTGAATTTCCGTTTATCCACAACTCCTTCAACTTACTTAACTTTGAAAAATGTTCTTCAGAAAGAATTCCAGTCATGCGATTCAAAGAAACATCCAATTTAACCAATTCAGAAAGTTGTCCAAAACTAACCGGGAGACTCCCATTCAGTTCATTCGATCCAAGCCACATCTCTCTCAGATTTTTGAATGTCCCAAAAGAAGCAGGAATAGGGCCTTGAAGCTTGTTGCTAGATAAATCGAGAAATGTAAGTTTTTCCAAATGACTCAACCATTCGGGAATTGTACCTGCAATCATCATCAAGAGTATTAAAATAGTTTCATTTATTTATATATTTATTTTATGAAAAATAAGAAATTTTAGGAGAAAGGAATTTTCAGAAAAAAAAAAAAAAAAAAAAAGGTATAATAAATCGAATGAGTGGAGAAAAGATAATTTAAAATATTTTTTTTAAAACTAAGTGTTTACATGGAATCAATATATATATGATTACCAAAAGAAAATTTTAATTTATTTCGTAGCTAACCTTGTAACTGATTGTTAGAAAGACTTAACAACCACATATTCAAAGAAGTATTCCAAAACCAATTTGGTATGGAACCTGAGATGCTAGCATTTGACAAATCCAGAAAGAAGACCTCCTTTTGAGACCAAAGCCAAGTCGGGAATAAAGGGCCTAAATTGCATGAAGCCATACTTAGTTTAGTGATTTGGAATGGGGGGACCCAAGTGGAACTAACATTCAAAACGAGACCTGAATTTCCGTTTATCCACAACTCCTTCAACTTACGTAACTTTGAAAAATGTTCTTCAGAAAGAATTCCAGTCATGCGATTCCCAGAAACATCCAAGAGAACCAATTCAGAAAGTCGTCCAAAACTAACTGGGAGACTCCCATTCAGTTCATTCCCTCCAAGCCGCATCTCATTCAGATTTTTGAATGTTCCAAAAGAAGTAGGAATAGGGCCTTGAAGCTTGTTGCAAGATACATCGAGATGTGCAAGTTTTTCCAACTGACTCAACGATTCAGGAATTGTACCTGCAATCATCATCAAGAGTACTAAAATAATTTCATTTATTTATTTATTTATTTTATGAAAAATAAGAAATTTCAGGAGAAAGGAATTTTTAGAAAAGGTATAATAAATCAAATGAGTGGAGAAAATATAATTTAAAATAGTTTTTAAAAACAAGTGTTTACATGGAATCAATATATACACGACTACCATAAGAAAATTTTAATGAATTTGGTAGCTGACCTTGTAATTGATTCTGAGAAAGGCTTAAGTCCTGCAGATTCAAAGAAATATTCCAAAACCACTTGGGTATGAAACCTGAGATGCTAGCATTTGACAAATCCAGAAGGGAGACCTCCTTTTGAGACCTAAGCCAAGTCGGGAATAAAGGCCTAAATTGCATGAAGCCATACTTAGTTTAGTGATTTGGAATTGGGGGACCCAAGTGGAACTAACATTCAAAACGAGACCTGAATTTCCGTTTATCCACAACTCCTTCAACTTACTTAACTTTGAAAAATGTTCTTCAGAAAGAATTCCAGTCATGCGATTCCCAGAAACATCCAAGAGAACCAATTCAGAAAGTTGTCCAAAACTAACTGGGAGACTCCCATTCAGTTCATTCCCTCCAAGCCGCATCTCATTCAGATTTTTGAATGTCCCAAAAGAAGCAGGGATAGGGCCTTGAAGCTTGTTATCGGATAGATCCAAATATGTAAGTTTTTCCAGCTGACTCAACCGTTCTGGCAATCGGCCCACTAATTGATTCGAGGACAAGTCCAAATACCCCAGTTCTGGTAAAGGACCTTCAGAACTGCAGTTTTTATCTCTTCGAGAAACTCATAGAAACTTCCTGCAATCATCAAAATTTGATTTTGAAAAAATATTTGTAAAAATTATTATAAAAAAACTCAAAAATTGATTCTGAAAAAATATTTTAAAAAGGTTTACAAGAAACAAAATACATTATAATATTTGTAAAACTATTATTAAAAACTCAAAAAATGATTTTAGAAAACTACTTTAAAATTTGTTTACAACCAAAACCTAGATTTTGTAGTGTAATCTTTCAAATACATCAAAAGCCCTAAAAAGTGCCCTTTATTGGTCAATTGTGCAATGAATTTATGACAAATCATGCATCATCAGGAGTAAAAAATAATTTAATTTAAAATAATTTTCAAAAAAAAAAAAAGAGAGAGTTTATGAGAAAATAATTTGATGAGTGGTGAGAAGATAATTGACGTTGCTTTGATGGTTTAATGATAAAAGTAAGAGATTATTAGAAAGTCAGAATAATTTAATGCAAAATATTTTTTAAAAACAAATGTTAAACTGTAGAACCAGTTCATTATTTTGATGTATCAAAATCAATAAGCAATAATAATTTTTCTAAGCCAAAAACATACTAAGAAATTTATTGTTTGCCAAATTCAGAAATTCTATCTTCTTCCAGCTTCCGCTTAATAGTTGAGAGCAACTACCTGTGAGATTTTTGTTCCAAGATAGATCCAAGTGCTGCAAGTTAGGTAGTTCCCCAAGGCCAGGTGAAATCTGCCCATATAACTTATTAAAGCTTACATCAATGTATACAAGGCTGCTAAGGTTTAGAAGCCATATTGGGAACTTTGACCGGAAAGAGTTGCCACTGATGCTTATGACAGATAGTGAAGTAAAATTGATAGAGTTTAGAGATGAAATTGAACTAGAGAGCCCACAATCTTCTAGGTGCAACTCTGTTAAAAATGAAAGCTTGTTGAATACCTCCATCCAATGAGATCCTACCATTGATAGGTTGACATAGTTCAACTTGAGATGCCTTAAGGAAACAAGATTACTCATCCATTCAAGGTCCTTAACAAATAACTGAGATTCAATGGAAGAAAGATCAAGAAATTGCAAATTAGAAAGGTTTCCCAAGGTTGGAGGAATTGCACCTCTGAATCCACAATTTGATAAGTTTAGATATTGTAAATTTTTCAAAGATCCAAAGAATTTGGGAATTGGGATATGCTCAAATGAGTTGCCACTCAAATCTAAAGATCTCAAAGATTTGAGTTCTATCAAAGAAGGTCGGATCTCCCCGCTTAAGTTCATTGAGCTCCAATTTTCATATGCCTCTTCAAGATAATATGGGTTATGAAGATCGATTGAAATAACAACTCTTGTGTTATTTTCACAACCAATTCCCTCCCATTGACAACAATTGCCTCCTATCCATGATGAAAGCCGATTGTTAGAAGAATCTTTGAGACCATTTTTGAAGTCAAGAAGAGCTTCTCGATCAGCTTTTAAGCAATTTGCCTCAAGGGTTTCACCCTTGCAAGCAAGATCTCTTGTTATTAAACATAGAATGACAAAAAGGAAACCAAGAATTGAAATTTTCTCCATCCAAGAACACCTATAAAAACAAGTAATTAATATTAAGTTCCAATAGAAGAATCAAAATAGTGATGAAATTTGATAAGTAATCAAAACTTCAAGTTATTGGATATTAAATAACACATATTTTAATCAATCATAAGTTTAATAAGATTAAAACATGTCAAATGGATGGCATACTTGAACACATATCCATATCAAACATGGTATGATGATTGTTGCTTATCAAAACTATAGAAATCACCCACAAGAGAAGCTTAGAAGCATTAGGCAGAGGAAAACACTAGAGACAACTTGGCATTATTGGTAAAGTAAAACAAGACTAGTCATCCATTCAAGATCATTAACATATAAATCATAGGATTCAAAATTAACAAATAAATCAAAAGATTCATGGCTAGAAAGATCAAGAAATTTCAAATTAGAGAGGTTTCCCAAGCTAGGAGGAATTGCACCACTAAACCCACAATTTGATAGGTTTAGATATTCTAAATTCTTTAACTATCCAAAGAATTTAGGAATTGAAATATGCTCAAATAAGTTCCCACTCAAATCTAAATATCTCAAGGATTTGAGTTCTATCAATGAAGGCCTAATCTCTCCACTCAAGTTCATAGAAGTTTCATTCTCATATGCTTCATCAGGAGAATGTGGGTTATGAAGATCAACTGAAATAACAACTCCTATTTTATTTTCACAATCAATTCCCTCCCATTGACAACAATCGAGCCCTCTCCATGATGAAATCTGGTTGTTAGAACCTTTGAGACCATTTTTGAAGTGCGTAAGATCATCTTTATCATTTTTTAAGCAATTTCCCAAAATGGTCTCACCTTAACAAGTAAGTTCTCTTTTTATTAAATATAGAATGGTCGAGAATTGAAATTTTCTCCATCTAGGAACACCTGTAGAAACAAGTAAAATTAAGTTCCAACACAACAAGAAAAATAGTGACAAAATTCAATTAGTAATGGAAACAAGACATTAGACAATTAATAACATATTTAATTTAACTAGTCATTTGTTTAATAAGATTAAAAATTCCCAAGTAAACAACATATTTGAATACATGTCAAAGAAAATATAATTGAAATCATCCCAACAAATATCAAATATGCTTTGATGATTGCTATTGATCAAAACATTCCAACTATAGAAATCACCTACAAAAAAAAAAAAAAAACTTGAAGCATTAGATAGCGAGAAACACTGTAGATAACTTGGCATTATAAGTGGAGTAGGATCTTACCAATTTTTTATTTTTTCTTTCTGGGGAAGTCATTCCTTTGGATGCAGAGACATATATAGAAGATAATTCAACTAGAAACCATGTGGATGATAGTGATAGACTCCTTTCCTTTCTTTTTAGCAATATTTTTAAAAATAGACTAGACCAACCAATTGAACCGATTCAATTGTTGACCAATTCACTTTCCAATTCAGGTGACCTTTTCCAACCATTTTGGGCTTAAAACGGTGGGAAACCAATTACTACTACTTGATTATGATCAAAATGTGTATATGAAGTAATTTTTCTAAAAAGTTTTTGCCAAGAAAAAATATTTAAGTGATGTTTGTTTTTTTAACTTAATATAAAATGCAATTTAATTTCGAACTTCAACTATTTGTTTTAATTTTTTTTTCCAACTTTTAACTTATTTATCAATATTTTTAATTAAATAGAAAAAACTAAAATATGTAACTTTTTACTTAATTTAAAAAGTTAACTGATTCATACTTTTAACCCCTCCGACCTAACTCACATTGTGAAAAAATAATTAAATTAATACTTAATACTTTTAAGTTGTATTTAAAATTAAGCTAAATTAAGTTCTATTTATATGTAACTAAAAAAACTCCATCTTAATCTATTAGCTCTTAATTTTTAAAAAAAATAAAAATACTTAATCTATCATGTTGAACCAAACTTTAACTTTGCATGATGTCAATAATAATAATAATAATAATATGCACATATAAATGATAGTCATTACCTCTATGAATTGGGTCATGGAAAAATCTTCCTCAAAATATCACAATCTTCATGTTGTCTTATCAATATGTATACAAGTAAAACCAATAAGTTTATAAGTAATGTTTCACAATCTTATAAAAAATTAAGGGAAAAAAATAAAATAATCAATAACACATCAAAAAACAATTTTAGCATACCACCCCAAAATAAATAAAATCTCTTAAAAATTTGAAAATTTCTATTATAAGGTTATTATTTCGGATAGAATGACCATGCCCATCAAAGTTGGGTTTGCACTAATCCAATCCAATAAATCAAATCAACTATTTAAAGTAATCCAAAAATTGTGGCCACTTTTTAAAGGCACTTTCGTCATGTCATGTCAAGGGAAATTTAAGGACATTATTTTCCTCATTCATTTATTCAAGGTTTATGCCGTGTCTACCAAGGTGGCCATTTTTTCTTCAATCATTTTTCATATATTTTCTTTCCTATCTTGCTACCTTATCAAGAAAATTTTGCATTAGCTTGACTTTGACTCCATGTTTGGGTCGTCTAGATTAGGGCCCTATAATTGTCTATGACTTGTCAATTGCATTTTAAATTTTACAGGACTTCGATGAATATTTGCAAATAATAGATATTTTATATATTTTAATTTTTGTTGAAAATAATTTTTTTTTGGTAAAAAGAATTTTACACTACCAATTCATTTCCTCACATGGAAGTGCTGGGAATTTTAAAATTACCTAATCCATTTGGTGCTTTTACAAAGTATATGAACTAGTTGTGCTTCGATGAATCAATTGCTTTAGATTAATTAATTTTCAACCAACTGAATTATACATTTAGATATAAGGTAATTTGGGTAAGTAACATTTAATAACTTCATAATTTCTTTATTTAAATCTTATAAAATATTTGAGAAGAAAATAAAAAAGTTACAAATTAAAACCACAATGAAAAATAATAAAAAAAAATAAACAATAAGAAAAAAACACATAAAACACTATTGATGTAGTTTGCCCTAAAGCCTACATTCACAAATGAAGATTAAAAAAAAACTTCCAATATTGTTTAAGAAGATTATAATCCTATAACTCTTAAATCCTAAAGTCTAAACTAATTATACCAAGAAAAATGATTATTTCTTATTTGTTAAAATGTCTTCTCATATTTTCTTGATTGGAATATTTAATATACGGAACTAATTATCTAATTATTAGAGATACATAATATTTGTAGAGATATTACTACTAATTTTCCTTATTCTATAAAAGGAATCTAATTATAATCACATGATATGAATTTATGAAATATTTTATATAAAGTGGTGAGGAATATATGTGGTAGACAGAGATATGAGAAAGAGTGAGAGATACTTGGTGGAGTTATAGAGGGCTCATTAGGGTGTAGATGTGAGAAAGAGTAAAGAATATTTGGTGGAGTAAAATGACTCATGGTTCAAGGTGGGGAAATAAAGCGTAGGGAAACTTGAGATGTTTTGACACCCAATAGTTGTATTTCTATTCTCTGTACTCTTTTACATGACATAGTAGAATGTTATTTCACATCTATTAAGGTAGGCATGGTTGGTCGAACCTTTGTGTGTGGTTTGCTTTATGTTTATATTTTTCTTTAACAAATCTATATTGAAGTTGTTGTTGGCCCAATAAGTGATATCAAAGCTTCCGATGACATAACAAATATTTGTTGGGAAAATTGAAACACCTAAATACAAAAAGAAAAAAAAAGTGAAATAAAAAAAAGACAAAATATTTACCTAGTTCAAGATAATCGCCTACATCCATGGGAAAGAAAGATCAAATTAATTAATAAACTTTACACACTTCAAACTCTCTCGACCTTTCTTTATCCAAAACTCATACAACTTTTGACTATCTCTATTCACTCCTTGCTCACTTTTTCCTTCTATCTTAAAATAATATATACAACCACATATCTATAAAGTCCTAATCTTGATCAAGCTTAAAAGGGTATTTTACCCAAATTCAAACTTTGCAAATATTAAATTTTCTCAAAATAAATATAACTAAATAAATTGAGTCTATATATATTAAAAGCCTTTTTTTTCTTCTAAACCCAAGAGACCAAGTCCCCCGAAAGGAGTAGATATCATTTTATTGAATTTTCATGGACCAAACATAACTTGCTTGTACAGGAAGGTAGAAAATTTATGACAATGAAGAATTTTCCACATTTCCTTTCATTGAATTCCACATCCATAACAAATGAAGACATTTTTGTCATGTCATGCCAAGGTAAATTTAAGGATATTATTTTCTTCATTCATTTATTCAAGGTTTATGCCGTGTCTACCAAGGTGACCATTTTTTTCTTCAATTTTCTGTCATGTCCTGCTACCTTATCAAGAAAATTTTGCATTAGCATGACTTTGACTCTATGTTTGGGTCATCTGGATTGGGGCCTTGTAATCGCCTGTGACTCAAAAAATACAAAAATAAAGACTTAGAAACTCATGTCAACAAATTTTAACAAACCACTCCATAATATATGAAATTTCTTAAAAATTGTATTTTTGTAATAATAGTTCTAAGCTTTTTTCCCCTTTATTTTAAGAAACATTTGAAAGTGTCAATTGCATTTTAAATTTTGCAGGACTTTGATGAGTATTTGTAAATAATAGATATTTTATATATTTTAATTTTTATTGAAAATAAATTTATTTTGGTAAAAGGAATTTTACACTAATAATTCATTTCCTCACATGGAAGTGCTAGAAAAAAGTTAAAAATTACCTAATCCATATGGTGCTTTTACAAAGTATATATGATTTAGTTGTACTTCAATGAATCAATTGCTTTGGATTAATTAATTTCCAACCAACTGAATTATACATTTAGATATAATGTAATTTGGGTAACTAACATTTAATAGCTTCATAATTTCTTTATTTAAATCTTATAAATTATACATATATATATATATATATATATAACTTATTATAAACAAGTTGGAAGCATATGCTCATTCAAGCCTTCATTTTTCCTTTTTGATTTGCTATAAAGTTGATTTTTTTTCCTAAAGAATTAAATATTTTAGAAAATTTTGAAAAGAAATAAAAGAAGTTATAAATTAAAACCACAATAAAAAATAATAAGAAAAATAAAATAATAAAAAACAAAAACAAAAAACACGTAAAACATGTAAAACACGAGTTATGTAGTTTGCCCTAAAGCCTACATTCACAAACTTATCAAAGATAAAAACGAACTTTTACTATTATTTAAAAAGATTATAATCCTATAACTCTTAAATCCTAAAGTCCAAATTAATTATACCTAGAAAAATGATTCTTTCTTATTCGCTAAAATGTCTTCTCATATTTTCTTGATTATATTGGAATATTTAATATAAGAAATTAATTATCTAATTATTAGAGATACCTAAGATTTTTTTTTTTTTAATTTGCAAGAAAAAACCCACAATATTATGCTATAAATGTAAAAATCAACAATAATAAATCATATTAAAAGCCTCACTACATCCCTAATAGCAATTTTTGAAATTATTTTAAAATATATACAAAATCGAATTTCCAATAGCATCAACAAACTTGTAAATATTTCTCACTCCTACCTTCTTAGTTGTGGTCTACCTTTGTCACCATGTCAAGTCAAAATCATGTTGAATTTTTAGCCAAACAGAAAAAGACTTGAGCCACTATCTTCACTTAAACATCAAGTTTTAATGGAGAAAGATGAATTATGGGCTACGGAACATATTTCTTCATCTTGATGAGTTGTAGGTCATGAACCAAGTTGCTTGAAAAGGACGGTAGAGGACTAAAATATTTCCTCACAAGAGCCCTATAATATTATATCTTGATGACTTCCAACAAGTCAATACCACTTTCCCCACAAGAAGTCTTCAATGGGTCGAAATTCAAAATAAATGATTCATCTAATGTGATGGAAATAGGAATAATTTGCATGCATTTCTTTTACTTTATTTATTTGGCATATCATAACTCAAACTGTTTTTTTTTTTTTTATCAACTTACTGTTGCATTATTTATTTAGTTTATCTTATACAAATATATACACTAAATAATAATAATTTCGTAAATAAAAAAGTCACCACCCAAAATATAAAAAAAATTAATGTTTATTTCTAATTTATTTTTAATTTATATTATCAAAATTGCTAAGCTTTGGACAATTTGATTAAATTACAAAGTCAAAAATTTATTGAAAAAAGCTAATTACAAAAAATATTAAAAATAAATTCCAAGGGATGCAAAGACAAATAAAAAAAAGAAAAAAAAAACGAGGACTTTTCCTAAATTGTCGAAATCCAAAACTCAAATCTCAATTTTTTGCATCAAATATTAACAAAAGTTAGTTTTTATTACTTATTAATGTGAAACTTGATTAATATATTGTAAAAATAAAAAGAAAAATAGTTGTTAAAGTAAATTTGTAAAAGTATATTGAAAATAAAACAAACTCTCTCTTCAGTACTCCTACTTCATCTAAATTCTTGAAACCCCTGGGTTCTCTATGATCTTTGCAAATATAAAGCTAATCATCTCTCTGAATCTATGGCAGACAAAGACTTTAACTAAACAGTTCAACTCCCCATTTATACTATGCAATTTTATTTGCTTATGTTCTGAAGGGTGATATTTGGTTATTGAGTTTTTTTTTGTTTGGTGGATAAGAAAACACAGGAAAACGAAAAAGGGAAACTGGAGTTTTAGATTGTGGGCCTAATGCTTCCTCCATTGCCCATGAATTTAAGGACCATTAAAGAATCAAATTTATGTAAATCAGGTGTAACTGTTGGTTAAAAAAGATGGCATTGCCTACTATACAATGACTCCTTTAAACAAGTCTCACATCAAGCATCTTCTCGAGGTATGCTTTTAGAATACATTTAACGTATTTTTAGTTGTTTTTGTACAATGTTACGAGCATTGATTAGAAAGAGGAAACGAAATTTTTACATTGTATGTAAGTGTCCAATACTTCTATGAAAAATACTTTTTCTTTATTTTTATATTTTTTCTTTAACACATCTACATTGAAGTTGTTGTTGGCCCAATAAGTGCTATCAAAGCTTCCGATGACATAACAAGTATTTGTTGGAAAAATTGAAACACCTAAATACAATAAGAAAAAAAAAAGTGAAAATAAAAAAAGATAAAATATTTACCTAGTTCAAGATAATCGCCTACATCCATGGGAAAGAAATATCAAATTTATTAATAAACTGTACACACTTCAAACTCTCTTGGCCTTTCTTTACTCAAAACTCATACACCTTTTGATTATCTCCATTCACTCCTTGCTCACTTTTTCCTTCTATCTTAAAATAATATATAAAACCTCATATCTATAAAGTCCTAATCTTGATCAAACTTAAAAGGGTAATTTACTCAAATACAAACTCTACAAATATTAAATTTCCTCAAAATAAATATAACTAAATAAATTGAGTCTATATATATAAAAGACTTTTTTCTTCTAAACCCAAGAGACCAAGTCCCCCAACAAGGACTAGATATCATTTTATTGAATTTTCATGGACCAAACATAACTTGCTTCTATAGGAAGGTAGAAAATTTATGACAATGAAGAATTTTCCATATTTCCTTTCATTGAATTCCACATCCATAACAAATGAAGATTGTGGCCACTTTTTAAAGACATTTTAGTCATGTCATGTCAAGGGAAATTTAAGGATATTATTTTCTTCATTCATTTATTTAAGGTTTATGCTGTGTCTACCAAGGTAGCCATCGTGTCTACCAAGGTAGCCATCGTGTCTACCAAGGTAGCCATCGTGTCCACCAAGGTAGCCATTTTTTCTTCAATTTTCTACCATGTCCTACTACCTTATCAAGAAAATTTTGCATTAGCTTGACTTTGACTCTATGTTTGGGTCATCTAGATTGGGGCCTTGTAATTGCCCGTGACTCAAAAAAAAAAATACAAAAATAAAGACTTAGAAACTAAAATTTCAGTTCATGTCAACAAATTTTAAAAACCACTCCATAATATATGAAATTTCTTAAAAATTGTATTTTTGTAATAATAGTTCTAAGCTTTTTTCCCCTTTATTTTAAGAAACATTTGAAAGTGTCAATTGCATTTTAAATTTTGTAAGACTTTGATGAGTATTTGTAAATAATAGATATTTTATATATTTTAATTTTTATTGAAAATAAATTTATTTTGGTAAAAAGAATTTTACACTAGCAATTCATTTCCTCACATGGATGTGTTAGAAAAAAAATTTAAAAATTACGTAATCCATATGGTGCTTTTACAAAGTATATATGATTTGGTTGTGCTTCAATGAATCAATTGATTTGGATTAATTAATTTCCAACCAACTAAATTATACATTTATATATGATATAATTTTGATAACTAACATTTAATAGCTTTTACAAAGTGTATATATATATATATATATATATATATATATATATATATATATAACTTATTATAAACAAGTTCAAAGCATATGCTCATTCAAGCCTTCATTTTTCCTTTTCAATTTGCAAAAAGTTGATTTTCTTTCCTAAAGAATTAAATATTTTAGAAAATTTTGAAACAAAATAAAAGAAGTTATAAATTAAAACCACAATAAAAAAATAATAAGAAAAATAAAATAATAAAAAAACAAAAACAAAAAACACGTAAAGCACGTAAAACATGTAAACACGAGTTATGTAGTTTGCCCTAAAGCCTACATTCACAAACTTAACAAAGATAAAAGCGGACTTTTACTATTATTTAAAAAGATTATAATCCTATAACTCTTAAATCCTAAAGTCCAAATTAATTATACCTAGAAAAATGATTCTTTCTTATTTGCTAAAATGTCTTCTCATATTTTCTTGATTATATTGAAATATTTAATATAAGAAATTAATTATCTAATTATTAGAGATACCTAAGATATATTTTCTTTATAATTTTCATGAAAAAAACCCTACAATATTATCCTATAAATGTAAAAATCAACAATAATAAATCATATTAAAAGCCTCACTAGATCCCTAACAGCAATTTTTGAAATTATTTTAAAATATATACAAAATCGAACTTCCAATAGCATCAAACAGACTTGTAAATATTTCTCTCTCCTACCTTCCTAAAATTTTTGGTCTACGCTTGTCACCATGTCAAGTCAAAATCATGTTTAATTTTTAGCCAAATAAAAAAAGACTTGAGCCACTATCTTCACTTAAACGTCAAGTTTTAATGGAGACAGATGAATTATGGGGCCACGGAACATATTTCTTCATCTTGATGAGTTGTAGGTCATGAACCAAGTTGCTTGAAAAGGACGGTAGAGGACTAAAATATTTCCTCACAAGAGCCCTATAATATTATATCTTGATGACTTCCAACAAGTCAATACCACTTTCCCCACAAGAAGTCTTCAATGGGTCGAAATTCAAAATAAATGATTCATCTAATGTGATGGAAATATTAATAATTTGCATGCATTTCTTTTACTTTATTTATTTGGCATATCATAACTCAAACTGTTTTTTTTTTTTTTTTATCAACTTACTGTTGCACTATTCATTTAGTTTATCTTATACAAATATATACACTAAATAATAATAATTTCATAAATAAAAAAGTCACCACCCAAAATATAAAAAAATAATAATAATGTTTATTTCTAATTTATTTTTAATTTATATTATCAAAATTGCTAAGCTTTGGACAATTTGATTAAATTACAAAGTCAAAAATTTATTGAAAAAAGCTAATTACAAAAAATATTAAAAATAAATTCCAAGGGATGCAAAGACAAATAAAAAAAGAAAAAAAAAACGAGGACTTTTCCTAAATTGTCGAAATCCAAAACTCAAATCTCAATTTTTTGCATCAAACATTAACAAAAGTTAGTTTTTATTACTTATTAATGTAAAACTTGATTAATATATTGTAAAAATAAAAAGAAAAATAGTTGTCAAAGTAAATTTGCAAAAGTATATTGAAAATAAAACAAACTCTCTCTACAGTACTCCTACTTCATCTAAATTCTTGAAACCCCTGGTTTCTCTATGATCTTTGCAAATAAAAAGCTAATCATCTCTCTAAATCTATGGCAGACAAAGACTTTAACTAAACAGTTCAACTCCCCATTTATGCTATGCAATTTTATTTGCTTATGTTCTGAAGGGTGGTCATATTTGGTTATTGAGTTTTTTTTTGTTTGGTGGATAAGAAAACACAGGAAAACGAAAAAGGGAAACTGGAGTTTTAGATTGTGGGCCTAATGCTTTCTCCACTGCCCATGAATTTAAGGACCATTAAAGAATCAAATTTATGTAAATCAGGTGTAACTGTTGGTTAAAAAAGATGGCATTGCCTACTATACAATGACTCCTTTAAACAAGTCCCACATCAAGCATCTTATCGGGGTACGCTTTTAGAATACATTTAACGCATTTTTAGTTGTTTTTGTACAATGTTGTGAGCATTGATTAAAAAGATGAAACAAAAATTTTTACATTGTACGTAAGTGTCCAATACTTCGATGAAAAATAAGTTAAGAAAAATAACTTTCACAACAGAATTTTGTTTCTAAAAATAATTATCAATTATTTTTAAGAACGTAGAATTGTTTTCAAATACGTTGTTAAATAGACCCTAAGTTTTTTTATGAAGTATATACCATGCTACAAAGTTTTGTGGTGTAAGAAAGTACAATTGTGCTACAAAGTATATAACATTGAACTTCACAAATGGATCAACCGCCCTTGAGCCTTGAAAATAGCTAGAAAAACACGCCTTGTTTTCTCCTTTCTTTTCACTCCGCACGATCTCTCTCCAAAATGGTCTTCTGCTGTCTCTAAATACCAGCCCTAGCTGCTATCCAAGAATGGGCTTAAGAATACCAAAGAACCAGCCCAATATGTGGGCTTAAGAGACCCTTTTCATGGGCTAGTCCAACACCAATAATAATATAGGATTAAAAAAATTAATGATTGAACAAATCTTAGTGGCAATGGTAGTAGACCTCAATGCCAACTTTGTGGTAAAATCATGGGTTTGATATAAATTTTCAAGGACCTAATCCCTTGCCTACAAATCCTCTCAAACCTTCATCAAGCACTCCTAATAGCAATGATATACAAACGATGATGGTCTCTCCTTTAATTTACAATGAATCTTGGTTTCTTGACAATATTAGGGCAACACACCATCTCTCCCTAAGTGATATTACTCTCTCAAACGCTCATCCATACCACGACAATTACAAAGTCATAGTTGGAAATGGTAAGATCCATCTCACATGTTGGCTCTAAGTCATTTCAAACTTCTCACAAGTCCTTTCAGTTACGAAGCATTCCTCATCTTGCTACAAATCTTATCAGTGTTCCTAAATTTTGCACTAACAACAATTTATTTTTGGAATTTCATCCTACTTTATTTCTTATTAAGGACTGGAATACAAAGAAGATTCTTCTTCAAGGAAACATTGAGCATAGCTTGTACAAATTCCCCAATAACCACATTGGTACCTCTTCAACATTCTTTCCTTCTAGGCACTCAGCTCTCGTTAGATAATAAAATAAGAATGAGCTAATCAACTGATGAATTCAACAACCATCTTATTAAAGAATATATATAATTACCCAGATAGTGTGATGGCCAGATAGGATAGTCTGATAGAAGATGGTGACAACCTCTCTTTTCTTAACATTAAGCATAATAATTCCAAGTCCAGGATACTTTTCTTCTAATAAAGTGCTTGCTTTAAACTTTCCTTTTGATAAAGTTTTTGCTTTAAAGTTTAGTTACTTTTAGAGTTATGTGGTCTTGTCCTCTTATATAAAATCTATTTCTTACCCAATTGCAAGCAATGATATGAGATAATGAATTAAGAATGAACTAATCCATTTTATTATATATATATATATATATATATATATATATATATATAACCAATTCTAATCACCTAATTACCTAGATGATGCGAGAGCTATAGCAATTAAGTAGTTTGTTTAATGTTAAACTTGAGTGGCAATTAATAATCCTTTTTTAAATTTCCTTTAAATTAGTTACATATTAATTAACATATTTTCCTATCTTAATTTGTAAAAAGCTACTCAATCAATTTCACTAACTCCACCCAAAAAAATACTACCGTTAAGTTACAAGAGAGTTTGAATTAATGATTATCGATTCTTTTATATTTCATCCAAGTTGTTGAGTCATTACATCTAGCCCCCTACAAATGATCTTAGAATTACTATTTGATTATGAATTAAATGTTTTTAAATTTGATTCTTAAAAATTTGATCTATTAAGCTAATAATTTGATCAAAACTATAAGGGAGTTGGGTTAAGACTATAATATTTCACTTAAGTGGTTCCTCCTCTAGACTGAAGTGGAATAACTTTCTATATGTTAGGAGACCAAAGAATTTGATTAAGATTTAAGAATCCAAACTTCCAGTTGATGGAGATTCTATAGGAGTCCTATGTTTAGGTAAATAAGAAAGGGAGAGTTTCATTAAAGTCTGACAGTTGGTTGCACCAAAATTTTGGTATTGTTTTAGATTTGCAACGTTGTTCTATTGGATTCATCAAACCATTGTGTGGATCTACTAACAAAAGGGAGAGCCCATTGATCTCAAAAGAGTGGTATCTTGTTGGATTAGAGTTCTTTGTTTCATAAATTTTTTCTATCACAAGTTGCCAACAACAAATGCAAGCCGTCGGCTAGCCTTATACAGTCTAAGCAAAGGTTTGGGCTCGTTCAAGGGTTGACTCGATCAAGAATAATCAACCTAGTAGTTAGATCAATAAACCAATTGAACCAATCAGGTTTGGAATGGGTGTTGATTGTTTTTTCTACAACTTCAAAATAACATATCATTTTGCTCCTATCCTAGATCCAAAAGTTGAAATTTAGATAAAATTTTGGGAAAAGCCCAAAAAAATAGAGATGGTGTTGGAATATTGATAAATTTTAATTTTTTATATTTATATCTAGTTATTTAATTATTTTATATTATTTTTTAAAAAAAATTCTTATTCAATAACCAATTCAACTTTAAAAACATTGATATGTACACGTCCATGATTTTAATATTCAATGGAATTTATTTTGTTCTTGTTGTCACTTTTGCCATCAAGTAGAATTCCTATGAGAAAACATTTTTGGATTGACTTTTGAAAATCAGTTATGGTTTTAAGTCTAATAAGAAAGCATGTTCAATTAATTTTAGAAGAAATATTTAGGATCTTTCTAAATAAAAGTACTACTCAATACCATGCCGAAAAGCACCATCCTATTAGAGACAAGAAAGTCTTATTCCTTTATACCGTAAATGAACCAAAAAAAAAAGTCTTATTGCTTTGTGTCTTAAAAATAATCTCTTTTTTCTTTTCTAAATCAAAGTCTCATTTTTTATTTATTTATTTTTTACCTTCATCATCGAAAATTCCCATACCATTCAATACTTTAGCATTTTGAAAGCAAAGACAAATGCTTTCCATAGGAGGCCTTTTCTAAAAATTTACCTAAATATTTTTTCCTCATACTTTCTATAACCTAAACGAAGCCGTTAGGTTTTGAATTCTATAAACCCTAACAAAGGAATAAAATTTTCCCTCATGGTTCCTATGATTCACATTGAGTCTTAGGTTTTCAATTTCTAGAAATCCTAATGAAGGAAAAAAAGTATTGAATAAGAAGGGGTTTAAATTTCCTAAAAGCCCTAATGAGGGAACCAAGTGTCAAGCTAGAAAGGAAGAAACTTGTTCCCTCGTTCTTTCTATGACCTAAACCAAGCTTTTGAGTTTCAATTTCCAAAAGCCCTGAGGGAACAAGGTTTCCCCCCATAGTTTCTATGATCCAAACTGAACTTTTGTGGTTTCAATTTCCAAAAACCCTAATAACAAAACAATGTATCAAGTTGGAAATGAAGAAAGCTTGTTCCCTCACTTTTTATTATACAAACTAAATCTTAGGCTATGTTCAATTCTCAAAATATGTCAAAAAAAATGTTCAAAAAAAAAATATTTTCTCAAGGTTGATTGTACGTGGAAAATACTCATATAAAGATTAAATATAATTAATTAAAAATTTATGCATCTTTTAATCATTTAATTTTTATGAATTTGAAATAAGATATAAAAAGTATTTATTAATTTTAAATTTGTTTTGTTATTTTCTTTCACGTTTTTTTTTCCTTCTACACTTTTTTTTTTTTTTCTTCAAGGAACCAAACATAACCATTAGGTTTCAGATTTTAGAAACTTTAACAGGAAATAAAGTTTTCCCTCAGTTTCTAATTTCTATGATCCAAACCAACTCTCAAGATTTAGATTCCTAAAACCACAATACCGAGCAAAATGTGAAGTTGAAAAGGGAAGAAACTTTATTACTTCAAACTCTCTATGACCGGAACCAAACATTCGGTTTTCAATTCCTAAAAACCCTTATGAGTGATACAAAGATTTGAATCCTCAAATATTTTGGGAACAAACATAATGTTAGCGTTTCAAATTTTAAAAACCAATATGAGGGAACAAAGGTTTCCCTTAGTTCCTAATTTCTATGATCCAAACCAACTCTCAAGACGATGATGAGTTGAAAGGGGAAGAAACTTCATTATTTCATACTGCCCATGACCGGAACCAAACCTTCGGTTTCCATTTACTAAAACCCTAATGAGAGCGAGCCTTAGGATTTCAATTTCCAAACATCCTAATGAGGGAACAAAGTGTAAAGTTGGAAAGGGCTCTCTCATCTAACAATTTTAAATGCCAAGGCAGGCAAAGAAAACTATCATTTAATTGCGAAGAAACAAGGAGTACAAGAGAGCATACACGGTTCAAGCCAAGCCTTCTTCAATTACAATATCTAGCCCGTCTGAGCATGCTCCTATATGAGCTTTAACGACTGAATCCTAATGCGTTAAAAGAGTAATAAACCCTTTAATAACCGCCCAAAAGCATGAGAATTACACACGGTATCAGAAAATCAGATGAAATTGTAGAACTCATCCGAATAAACCCCTTCAAATAATAAAACTAAGCAAAATAGTCTATACCCTATGTTACATACCGATGGCTTTCATAATAAAGGGCACTGTAGCTTTACTAGAATACAACATTCCTCACAAGCCCAGATTGAGTGGAACTAGGGCCAACATTATTGAGCCGAATGTAGGAGGCCCTTGGTTGATTTTCAAAAGCTATGGTATTGAACTCCTTGACTCTTCAGCTAATTAGAGCCTGAAAATTTGGAAAGTGGCTCCGCCAAAAAATTTCTAAAAGAGGAAAAGAATCCTAATCATCAACTCGCCGACCTTCCTTCCGGCCACGCAACCTATAGAATTGTTTCTGTTGTCCATCTGATCCTCCAAGGTTCTCTCCATTGTCATGACGAGTCATGATTCTTATTGGGTGGGCTTCGGTGTTGAAAACCCACTCATCTAATGAAATGACTGACGAAGGTGAGAAAAGAAGATAGAGATATTCGAGTGTCTCAGCAAGGAAGAAGCTTTGCATCATATTGTCTTTGACGCCGCTATTTACCTATGAATACCCAGAACCAGCAGAGTAAGCAAAGAGCACAGATGTAGCAGTAAACAAAAGAAAGTAACAATGAAAGAAAATGATAACCGGAACAGCCAAGAGTGTTTAGGATTAGATAAAATACATAATCAGTGAGCACATTTATTTCAGTGTAAAACCACCACACCTGCTGGGCTGGTCACTGTCATTCATGATTGAAACTTACCTAGTAATAATAGATAACTTCTAAATCAGTTTTTCATATTAATAAAAATTATAAAAACTCAATCTACAAATATTCTTATATAACCACTGTGAAGATTGAGTCTCATTTTGAGGTAATGACAGCCCAAATCATTGTGTTATTTGGTCAGGGTAACAAGTAATGAGAGATATTTTCTAAGATTTCAGGAATCAAAGTTCAAAAGTATCAGTCAGTCTGAAGTAGGGATTAGTGAGTTTGAAGTGTACTTACATCCTTCAGTCCAACGTATCCTGCCTCTATGCGGGAGTTCTTTTCAAATGCTTGAAATATGTTCCAACCCCACTCTTGGTATGTCTTGTTGCCAGTTAAACGCCAGAGGTAAAACAGTGATTCAACAGTCTCGGGCCTCAATATGTTCCATGATGTACCCACACTCATATCCTGTAAATGTTTTAGATGGAAGTGAGATTGGGCAGTAAAAGAAATAACTAGCATATAAAAAGAAAAGAGAAAAACTAACCTGCCCAGAGTGGAAGAAATAGTTCTCTCCAGCCAATTTTGTTGGTGTTGACTGGTAGAAATTATAGCATGTCCAGGCAAGCTGCGAAAAATATCCCAAGCAATTCACTCATAGGAATCACATGAAAAGCATCCAAATGTTGGAGAAGTAAGAGAAAACTCAGGGAGGGCAGAAGGAATCATTACAATTCCTTCCCTTAGAACTGCATGTGAAATTTTCGTCTATCATTATAAACCGGTTAGTGCTTGTGATTTTACAAGAAGCCTCTAGCTTATGAAGTTCTTAATGTCATGGGAACATCAAAAAAATCAGTGGCTAGTGCTAATGGAGACAAAAAAAAATGCTGCAATGGCAAATATGTTCAAGGAGCTAAACAACTACTAAAGCTTAAGCTCTAGATGGGTATTAAAGCCTAAGGTCGAAACATTTTCCCATCAAGCACAAAATATCAGAAATGGTATGAAGAGAATTTAAGAATACCTCTTCGGCAAGGGATAGGAATTTCTGAGATTCTTCAGGACCATAACCAAGTGATCCTAAAGCAATCATTCCTGGGGCAAAGCATGCTAATTCATCCATCTGCACATATATAGAAAAAACAAATAGCACCAAAATGCTAATGGTCAAATATTAGTGCAGTAGAACAAATGAGTATTTTGGTATCAAATATTACCTTGTCATGCAGAGAATCCCCATTTTTCTCACATATATATATGTGAAAGATGATGGTGTTGTTCTTTTAGACATTGGATATTTAAAAGAAAATCTGAGTTGAATTAAAATAAAAAGCATGCACCTTTTCCCAAAGAAATGAGCAAATGAAAAGATTAAACAATAATAAGGAACAAAGGCTAATCAGACAACTTGTTAGTCAATCTAAGGTTCTAGTTAAATGCATCCACCAAATTCCTCTTATCCTAGTTACTGAAAAGCTAAGGGCCTTTCACAACTGACAAGACCCAATATATGACAAAAAAAAGTTCCCTCTGAAAATAAATAAAAAAAAGCCCATGCAAGACGCTTCCCTTGGACTCATTAAAAGTGTAAAGTTGTCTACTTCATATCAAGCCCAAACAAAGCCTCAAAGAAAGCATGGAAGAAGACACTCCCATGTTCCCACATAGCTCTTCAACTGCCCATCTGGCCCCCAAGGGAGCACACATCCTAATTAAGCCCAAGACTCCAAGTAGGAGTAGTTCATTGAAGTGTTGGCTGTGTTAAGGTTCCTCCAAAAATCAATATCCCAGGAGGGAAATTATTTAAGAGAATAAAGTTTAGCTTTACGACACTTCTAAAGGCTGATTTTCCACCAGAGTTTCACCCATGACCAAATTTTAGAGCCACTGCCAGCAACAAACCTCAAATTAGAAAAGAACAAAAGAAGATCTTGGGAATTAAATTTTCCCTGCAATGTCAAGTTTTAACAGCATGCCTAGTTAAATTCCACTTCAGGAATCTCCAAATCCCTCTTCTGATGGGAGCTCAGTTTCACAGAGTCCTCAAAAGCCTAAACCTTCTTTCCTAGGTGTAGACACCAGCTCCCACCTATTGAGGGTTCTCAAACTAGCCTCCTTGTGCCAAACCAAAAAGAAACTCTCAGTTTTCTTAGTAATAGAGGCAACCTTAACAGGAAACACTTTTTTTTTTGCTGTGTTCATTTGCTTTAATAGCATGAAATAAATTAGGATGTAAACAAAGTAGGACAGAGGAACAGTAAATCCTATCCCATAAAGAAAGGATCATTTTCTTCTGTACATCTAGAGGACCTCCACCACAGGATCCTAGAATTCTGTAGGATTCAAGGGCCATTCACTAGTACCACAACTAATTAATTGTACCAAAGTAGCTCATTTCCTATTAAAAACAATTCATTTTAATTAGTCAAACAGGAAAAAGGAAGGAACGAGGATCGTGTCATTCAATAACAAGCCAGATATCGCAAATAAACAATATTGGCCCATAGTAGTTCAAGAGAAACTGTCTGACAATCAAAATCACAATCATCATGTGGTATTGATAAACACATGCCCAATGTAGCACACAAATAATATTTCACCAGAATTCAATGGGAGATGTAGGGATTCACCTATAATGCTTCACAGCAGCAGTTTTATTTCCTTGTATCCAAACTTTGAGTAAATATTCATAAAAGCTGCAATCAAGTTTTTCAAGTTAATCACCAATGTCAATCAAACTAACAAAATTATGCTCATAGTTCAGCTCCTCCATCAGGGAGATAGATAAAGTAGTAGAATTCCTATGACATAATGAGGCCCAGATCTCAAGAAAGATATCACAAATCGTACAGAAATATTAAATGGTCACCCATGGCTCCAAAGGTTATGGTCGAGTAAGATGATGTTCCTCTAAGAGGATTAATATATATGGGAAGCAAACCATCAGCAGGAAATGTTTTATTAAGCTCAATGATAACATTCTCAACCTGAAACATCAGAATTCAACCAATTAAATTCAATGCCAGCAAATTAAACCTCCCGTGAAAATGCTTGTTTCCTTGGAAGCAGAAGTTAATGACCAATGTCTTCTGACTCTAGTTTCTTTACCGAAAAAATTTAAATGTTGTATAGAGAAGATGATAACTAATTGAAGTTGCTTAGTCTTAGGATTTAATCCTAGTCAATACAACAAGATAGTAATTGACATTACTTTAGATAATTGTCAAAGGTCATCTGCATTTTAAGACACATGAAAACAATTCCTTTTTCGGTGTGTGCACATATAAGCATAAGAAGAATATACCTTTTTCTGATACTTTGGATCACCAGTCCTTTGAGAAAGGGCAATAAACTCCAGCTGCTCTGTGCCGGAATCGGCTAGGATACTGTCACCCTAGGAACAAGGAAAATTATACATTTTAAAAAACAATGAAATCAATTACCATGGATATATGTTTGAATTTTTTTTTTTTTTCCATTTCATGTATTTATTAATTTATTTGTGGACATTAAATCATTAGCATGAAACAATTCAAACAAGAAAGAGAAATTGCACCTAAAACAACAGAAAGAGATTTAGGCATTAGGATTCAATGGTTTTAGAGACTAAGATGGACTTCTGCACATAATTCATGTATTTATTAAGATGGACTTTGCACATAATTCATGTATTTATTAATTTATTTGTGGACATTAAATCATTAGTATGAAACCATTCAAACAAGAGAGAAATTGCACCTAAAACAACAGAAAGAGATTCAGGCAGTAGAATGCAATGGTTTTAGAGACTAAGATGGACTTCTGCACATAACTAAGAACACCGGGTTTCAGATGCATCTTAACATTGTTGTCGGAGGATAGGAAGCTAGAAAAAGAAATATAGTTAATTAAGGCCCTGTTTAGATTCACTTCCTCAAAGATAAAGCCTTTTTTTTTTTTCCTTTTGAAAGCTCCATAAGAGTTTATGTATGGTTTTTTTATAATTTCAGGGTAAGATTTTTTTGGCATAAAAAAGTGACTAACAGGGAAGCAAGGACCATGTAGGTTCCAGTGGAAGCCCTTTCTTGGTTTATATGATAAGCTGTTACATGTTTATTCAAACTTTTAATAATACCAAGATTCCTCCTTTAAAATCATGATTTTAGCTTCAACTTAAGCATCTAACAGAAGTCAAAAGCAAGAAGTGATCTGAAACAGACCTAAGCTATGTAGCAGTAGCTTGGACACTTTTAAAAAGGATCCATGACCATTTCAAACACCATGTCATACACATCAGTAGAAATCTTAGAATATTACCATTTTTCCTTTTTTCTCTTTATGTAGTTTTTTAAAGAATAAATAGAAGAAGAATAAAGAAAGAAAAAGACACACCTATTGAATCTTGGAAAGCACTAAGAGGATCTGTTTGTGTGTGATCCATTAGTCTTGGCTTGATAGTTGTTGCTAGAAGTTTCCATGAAATATTGTTAACTTATGAGTGGAGGATAATGGTCAAGGCCATTGAAATCCATATTTGCTCAAGAGCTTGATTGGAAATTGGAGTTGGTAGGATAGCCTTTGCAGCCAATCCACTCCAGAGTTGTTTGTAGTGGCTGGAAGGTATATTTGTTTGGCTGATTCATATGATGTCGCAGTATGGAAAAAGATGCTTATAAACCTTTTTTTTTTTTTTTTGATAGGTAAAAGCATAACCTTATAACCAATTGGCTTGAGGAATAGTTAGAATTCAGTTAACAGGTGTTGTGCACACAGAAAATGAAGAGGAATCAGTGGGCCACTTATTCTACAATATGAAATGGGTAGCATTCTGTGATATCCTTAATTCTTCTAGTTCGAGTTGTCCTTGATATTTCCTTGATCCATGAATGAATTGCTTTTGGGATGGATTGGAAGCTTTCTGGGTCAAAGGTATTTGAAGGTGTAGAGGATGACCCTTTATGTTTGATTTGGTGTATCTGGGGAGAGCAGATTAGCTGAGTTTTTAAAGATACAGTGTATAGTGATCACTTTCAGAATTTATTTCCTCAAATCTTGTTTGAATGGTCAAGAGATCCTGTGGATGAAGCCAATATTTCTTTTCTAGAGCCCACTGATTGCTTGGGAGTGGGTTAATTTGTGCTGTGGCTGTTTTTCTAGTCTTTCTATTGCTGTTTTGGCAATCTTTGTATACTTTCTGGATATGTGTATGAGGATCGATAGGCCCACAAAGGATTATGTTAACAAGTGCCTTACACCCCAAGGCACCCAATAAATAAAATATAATAGGGAAGAAATGAAGGACACCCCAAAATATCAAGCCATCAAAGAAATCTGGAAAGGATAGTCTCTCATTCCCTATAAATCTTCTGGATCACACAAGTATAGGTTTCATACAAACATATTTTTACCTGCAATTCCAACAGCTCCAAAGCATTGGAGATCCTTCTAATTTCATTCCTTCCATGAACAGAAAAATAGGCAGAGGGGAATAATTTGCAAAATTTCCTCCTCCCTTTGCAAACAGACCATCCCTGCCAACTGGCTAAGGTGTCCTAAGCTAATTTAGGAAATACCCATGAAATACTGAGGGATCAAACAAAAGAGACCACAAACTTCAAGTTGTTCAAGGTATCAAAATGCATAAACAAATTATTATACCAACCCATCCTATTTGCAAACAGTACCAACTAGCGATAATCCCACTCCACTAGTAAAAATGAACACAGGGAATGGGTAAGAATCCTTAAATCTGTCTATGCGGAAAACAGGCAAAGTTCCTGACACATGGCTTCACAGTGATTTCACATAGAAGCAAGTAGCAATCATCTTCAGATAACTTCCACTCGTTTATCCTCCCCGCTTACACACTATCTTGAATATGAGACAAGAACAATTCTACCATTTCTGACTCACAAGTATGAAAACTTCTATAAACCTTCATTTTTTATAATCCTGATCACCTTCCACATTTCGATGATTTGCCACCATGTTGTCTCAATTAATTGAAATGTATGACAGATCTGGAAAACGAAGAAAACTTTTTCCCACACCAAAATCTGACATAGGAGATAAAACATCTCACCCTTTTCTAAGAGCATTTCATCACCCCACAACAGCAGCTACTCATTTCCTCACCAAATTTACATTTATGTGTGGAACACTCTTTAGTGTTCATGTTCATGCAATCATGCTACATATTTAAGTCAAATAAGGATTTCAGCAGAAGCCAAATCACATCATGATGTATGCAAAAATCCAACCAGTAGAAGATCAATTTTAGGTCAGCGTCAAACCAAGTCAAGTAAAAACTCCAGGTCATTGTTGAAACATAATCTATTTTCCCTCATGCCACACAACTAAGAAACATAATCTAAGCCCAGAAGGCAATAATAAACAAATGAAAAGAGAGAGAAGAGAGAGGAGCCCTTCCAAACAGTGACCTTAGTAAACTATGGAAGCTTCTTAATGCTTTTTCTGGTACTATGAGAGAAAAAGTAAAACCATGTAACTGCTGCATTAAAAAGAGATAAAATCCTAGTAATTGAGACAGACGACAATAGAAAGCTAAAACTCACTCTAGCTCTTTGGAATTGCTCATCTAGTCCCATTATATATAATGTATCAAGAGAATCTATTAATGTTGCTCCAAGACCTCCAAAACTATTGACACCATTCTTGGATTGTGGCTGTTAAGGAAAAAAAATTGCATGTTAGTTGTAGAACTTGAATAAAATGAAACAACATCATAAACACTATGGAAATACAAATACCACAAATCTAGGAATGTCCATAAAATCATAGACATCTAGTTGCAAAATTGAAATTTAATTACTCTTAATGTAATTTGATTATTTGAGAGTTCACCGGAAAGAAATGAATTTGGGATCTTGTAACAGGTGGGTTTTTAAAGTAGTTATAAAATTTAAATTTCCTTTTTCTTCTTTTGATTTCTCAACAATCCAATAGAAAGAGCATGAAGACATCCTACAGAGTAAGCACAGGAACGGGGTCTTAATACTGAAAATACTCTTAACATATTACATATCTTTTGAAGCTCCAGATGCATATCTATATATATAAGGTGAACCTTACATGTATAGTTTCCTCCCCATCATTGTCCTTCAGTGATTTAAGATTGAAGTCTTTTAAAAGCTTTTGATGAAGCATTTGTCAGAGTTGTCTATAAAGAATATAGTATTACTTCTATTCTAATATGCCAACCATCTTTGATTGATAGAGAGATTGAAAATATTTGTACTAAAACTACAAAATATAGGAAACAATGTAGCAAAGAGTTTTCTCATATTCAAAATCATGATTATACCGTCTTTTGCATTGCTAGTGGGGCATTGGACATAAGTACAAGAGCTATATATGTAGACATAAAATATATGTGATGAAATAATTTAGAAAGATTCACCATTTGATCCTATTCAAACAACCAAAACAGAAAGAAAAGTAGAAGACGAAGAAGAAGAAAGCAAAACAAAACAAAACAAAACAAATCAAAAAACTAAAAATGAAAAAACAGATCAATGAAACCTGAAGTTCATTTTGTCCCCACGCATACTTCTCATATGAACTCCATGCATGAAGCATAGCATCTTTTACTTTCTCCCTTCGCTGAATGTCAATGGGGTCATCTGGAACAGTACTTTTCTTGGAGGATTTACTATTTCTGCCACTGAGGCCACTGACATTTCCTCCAATACTCTTCAATTCATCCAGCTGCCAATATAACCACACATTCAGTCTACACATACATGTAATGTAATACCAATGGTTTCAAAATGAGAGTAAAGTAATGACAAGTCAGTTGACAGAGAACCTAAATCAATGGGTACAAGCTACATGGAGGCAAAAAACTCTCAATTGTTTTCTAGGAAACTGGAGAAAATATAATTTGGGGAACTTGGAGAAAATAAAATTTGTCTGAGTATTTTGAATTGGCCAAAAATTTGATTGAATTCACACTGGGAAACATATAGCCTAGAAATTTTCTAATTTGTAAACAATAGGTATAGTATTCCGGAAATTAAAAAAACCAAAAAAGAAAATAACCATGGCATGAACTGCTAAGCATATTCTAATGGTTGAAGCTGGATGACAACCAAAGAACAAGCATTTTAAATTTCTTACCAAATCTTGCAAATGGACCAATTCTGCATTTAGCCTGGCAACCTCAATCTGCAAAATCCACACAAATTTCTTTAAATAAAGGCAACTGGAGAAGCAATTGTCCCTCAAATTGAAACAACAAGCTTCAGTTTTTAGCATAAATTTTTACCTAGGTGAAGATACTCATTACTTAAAAATTCATATGGAAACAGCTAATTACGGAACACTAATTTGCTATTTTAGGAGGAAAAAGGCCTGGTGTACTGGGGTTGCACCCCTTATTTTTGCTAGGATCCCTAATACAACCTTTTATGATACGAGAACTTCATTACAAACTGATGAACATAAGCACAAAGTATTTTTGCAGTAAACTGAGGCATTGTCAATGGTACTATTGTGTTACTTTTAGATATAAAAATATAACTTGGGAAAGGATTTACACCCTTTCCATCTCTCTTCTATTGTCTTTTATTCTTTCTTCTCCTCTCTTCTCTGCATCCAAATCCTCATAGCATCTCCAACTCAGTATCAAGTTGATCTGGGTGTAATCATATTAGAAACTTTAACATAGAATTTAGCAATAGCAGATGACGGGAGATGACAATAAACTTCATTTGTTACATCATAAAAATTAAATTACTTATTAAGACATTTATTTTTACAATAGTTTATGGAATAATAAATTAGAAAATTCTAAAAATATGTTACAAAGATTCTTTTCTAGGCCAAAAAACGATTAATTAGTAAGTACCTTACAAACGGAGGCGCAACCTAGGTGTAGTGGAATACAAGGATCACTCAAACATCAAAATACATGGAAACACTGCCTGCTCACTAGCCTGGGATTAAGGCCAATAGGTCCTGGAATTCCAAGCACAAGAGCACCTCCTATCCAAAATCTTCCTGAGCATATAAATAAATAGCTAACAAAATTTCAGCTCTAACTCCAATTGCCCAAGACCATACAAATGAGGTTTCTAAGATTTGTTTCCTTCTTATGCCAGTATATAAGGATTGCCTCCATTTAGGGAATTTCTTGCAATTCAATTTATAAATATAGTCTTGCACAAGTAGATTAGGAATGCCTTCATATGAGAATTTCTTGCAATCCAATTTACGCATATACCAAATTAGGCTAGACAGCCACCAGCCACCACCTCCCTCTATAAAATTCACATATTCTAAAGATGAAAATTCCCAAGTTGAGAAAAATTGTCTCATGATTATCTTTTCTTGGTTAGAACATAGTTTTCTTCTTTTTGCTCATGGAAACATATTTGTGCCTCTTGGAATATTCCAAGGGCCCAACCAACTAATTTCTTGCTACATCTTTCCCATACACCTAATCTCTTCTTCCCTAAATTTCTGTATTTCTTGCCATTATCTTCTCTTACTTCAATTTTCTGTTCCCATGGCCTTTCGGTAGCATTATTTTCTTGAAATTTGCATTCATTCCATCCATGTCTCTGTTTCACTTGGTAAGGTGAACCCAACCTTCCTATAGTTTATCTCTTCAATCTTCTTGGTTTCATCTCTTCCCAACTGTTCTCCATTTCAAACTGTTTTTGCTTTTCCCACGACAGGAGCTTATATTGGACCTTGAACATACCTGTACCTGTACCTGAAACCAAAATAGATTGGAGGGGAAAGAATATGTAAGAGTATGACCTCATTCTAAGGAATTCAACAAAACAAACACAAAACTTTGTAAGAAGAGGTGCCTTCTCATAAAGGGGATTGCAGTGACCAGTTACCAAAAAAGGAAAGCTCTATTTTCCAGGCTCTCCCATAGTTGATACTTTGGAACCACAAGAATTCTTCCTAAGAATGAGGATTGATTATCTGAGATCCTTTCTTTCTCATCCTTTCTTTCATCAAACAGGACAAATATATATAGAATCAAACTGAAA